>NW_012114411.1:1801426-1801930 GCF_000951035.1 Colobus angolensis palliatus | reverse complement strand
GGGTGCTGTATTTTTGGTGCCTTGATTTGGAATCCATTGTAGAGAATGAAGTGGAAGTTTTCTTCAAGCATCTTTTTCATGGGATAGCTATTTCCTGGAAAGCCAGGATCACACAGGACTTACCTCTTTGAACAAGGTAAGCCTGCTGGTCGGGGTCACTTGTTCTCGCCCCATGACGACTCTGCATCTCCATCAAGGACTGCCTGCCGGGATGAAAAGCAACAAGACGTGTGATGTTCTACAACCCCGAAACATGACCACGCTGAGCAGACAGTCAGCAGAAGTAGGGGAAAAAAGACTCAAACTACACTGCCAAGGTTCATAAAAACCAGACTAATCCTAGTTTTAAATACTACTGGCACTAGAAGACTATGTTGTGAAAGTAAATAATTACGGTTAAAAATATCAGGAAATTGGCCGGGCGCGGTGGCTCAAGCCTGTAATCCCAGCACTTTGGGAGGCTGAGACGGGCGGATCACGAGGTCAGGAGATCGAGACCATCCT
>NW_012114411.1:1798039-1800319 GCF_000951035.1 Colobus angolensis palliatus | reverse complement strand
CCAGGAAGCTGAGGCTGCAGTGAACCATGATCATGCCACTGCACTCCAGCCTGGGTGACAGGAGTGAGACCCTGCCTCAAAAAACAAAACAAAACAACACAACATTTTAAAAATCAAAATCCTTGCTTATCTAAAAGCAAGGAGCTTGATCAAGCTCCCACAGGTCTCTGTCAAGTTTTCCTGTAAGACAAACTAAGTGTTGGGAACATGGTCACATGAAGCATAAGAGAAGCAATTATTATTTATTTTTCAGATGGGGGACTCGCTCTGTCACCCAGGCTGGAGCACAGTGGCGCGAACACTGACGCAGAGCTATTCTTATAGTTCAGATCAGGAGCGTCTTTGGACAGGCACCCCTTCTCCAGCCATGCTGATGTGAGCTCTGGGTCCTCCTCTCTTTTCCTTACCTGCCTCCATCTTCGAAGGCATCATTCTCTTTCAGCAAAACTGCCAGCTGCAATGCCAGTTGCTCCTTTTCCTCATGAATTTTCTCTCTTGCTGCTCTTTCAGCATGAAAATCAGAACAGTAAACTTCCATCTGTTAGAGGAAAAAAAGATACAGAAGTTAGTACCCAGATGAGAATCTGCATTCTCTACAGTGTTTCTCTACAGTGTTTATCCCATGAGGCGGTAGTGCTGTATCACAGATGCATCATCCTGTGAGAAAACAGTATAATGACCATGACTTTCCAGGTACATTCCAATAGCAGATACAAGCTGTGTTTGTGTGTGTGCTTTAAACAACAAAATCCCACAACTGCACTGATACAGGTAGTTTAAATACTGTAGGTACCATTAATTCAGCAAAATTATCTGGACTTTTAGATAATAAACAACTCAGGATCAACTTAATACAATAAATGGCTTATTCATTCTGCCAGGTGTATTTATGAAGGCTGGTCTTAAGCTAAATTTAAAAGAATAATCATCACAAATAGACGCTATTTATTAAATTCCAAACATGTGTAAGGTCCTATGTTGGGTGCTTTACATTTACTCTCTTACTTTACCTTAAGAAAAATCCTGGGAATATAGAATTGCTATCCCCATTTTACAAACTTAATGGCTCTTCATCTTGGGAAAATTTGTTAAGTGGCCAAATCAGCATTTGAACCTGACAGAAGACCATTTCCCACGGACTTTTCCACATTCAATCCACGTCCCTGTGTGTCACCAGCCTCCTAAGATGGCTCCAGTGATCCTTGCCTCTTGGTATTCATCCCCTTGTATGTTTCCCTCTCACAGTGAATAAGGCCACCCTGTGTAACCTCTAGGATACTGCAGAAGTGATGGTGTATGGCTTCTGAGACTAGGTCACAAAAGACACTGTCACTCCTTGCTCTCTGGTGGATCACTTGCTTTGGGGGAAGCTAGCTGCCACGACATGAGGGCACCCAAGCATCCCTCTGGAAGGGACCACATGGTGAGGAACTGAAGCCTCCGGCTGACAGCCTGGGCAATATGGCAAAACCTCATCTCTACTAAAAATACAAAAAATTAGCTGGGCATGATGGCATGCACTTGTAGTTCCAGCTACTCGGGAGGCTGAGGCAGGAGGATCCCCTGAGCCCAGTAAATTCAGGCTGCGGTGAAGCACGATCATGCGACTGCACTCCAGCCTGGGTGACAGGAGTGCGACCCTGCCTCAAAACAAAACAGAACAACACATTTTAAAAATCAAATAATTGTTTTAAAATTATAAATAACAAAACACTTGATAGTGTTTTAATATTTAATGATGTCAGCTAACTGAGTGAACTGTTCCATTGGTATTGGAATTTAATATTAATTTTTAACTTTCTATGTTTAAAATTTGCTTTTCAAATTTGCTGGTTCTGAGATATAAATTATTATCCATTATTTTAAAAGTAGAATTAATAAAAATCTAAATATTCTATCAAAACTATAGTTACTTAAAAGTGTGTAATAAAGAGATCGTTTTAAGGGATTTCCTGTCAATTGTGAGTGGTTCAGCATCTCACAGTGTCGGTGACGGATCACGGGTGTTTCAGAGTATGACTTAAATTCGATTTAGTCTCACTTCTATCACTTACTAGCTTTGAGCCGGTAAGAATAGAGTCTTTGTTTTGTCCATTCCTATATCCCCGGCAGTAAGAACAGTGTTTGACATATTATAAGTGCTCAAAAAAGGAGTTATTGGGCCAAGCGCGGTGGCTCAGGCCTATAATCCCAGCACTTTGGGAGGCCAAGGTGGGCGGATCACGAGGTCAGGAGATCGAGACCATCCTGGCTAACACGGTGAAACCCCGTCTCTACTAA
>NW_012114411.1:1785098-1792844 GCF_000951035.1 Colobus angolensis palliatus | reverse complement strand
TATAAAATATCCATATGTGAACAGAGCAACACGCACAGGAATGTCTTAGCAACATCAATCATAATGCCACAGACTGGAAAGAATCCAACTGACTACCTACTAAATGCAGAACGGATAAGATCCACTGAACACTTTCCAAATGTTTCCATTTTAAAGTTTAATACATTCATGGGTGAAAAAAATAAACAATAGAAAATTATAAACATTCTAAACACCATCGCTTTCCCATGCAAGAATATAGTCAGGGCTGGCCTCAGCTGGGGTTTCAGAAGGTGCCTCACCTGAGCCCTGAGGACGGTCATGGTTTCCAGGTCCTCCTCCTGCTTGGCGATAGTTTGCTTCATCTCATCCATTTGCAGCTGTTTGGAAGCCAGAGCCTTCTCTGCCAGTTCCAGTTTTTCACTCAGTTCCTTTAGCACTGCCCTGTCCACTTTTTCTGACTGAAAAAGAAACATTGATTCTAGGAATGGTTTTGAAATAATTCTGCCTATTTCAGTAAAATATTAGAAAAAGGTTTATTTTTTTAAATTATCAGCTCTGGCCGGGGTGGTGGCTTATGCCTGGAATTGAGAGGCTAGAGTGGGAGGATCTTTGAGCCTAGGAGTGTGAGACAAGCCTGGGCAACATAGTAAGATCAGTCTCTACAGGGGAAAAAAAAAAAAAAATGTATCAGCTCTAACCAGTCTGTTAATCAGCAATGCTAACTTATTCAGAAAGTTGTATTTAAGTTGTGGCTTGCAAATAATGAGTTCCTGAAACAAGAAGATAACACTAAAATCAGGGATACAATAACAAACTCCAATCTTGATAAGGCTGTGACTTGTTGATACTGTTATTTTTCCACTTGTTACTCTTTCTGCCTGAAGTCAGTGGAAAAGAAGAAACATGTTTTAAATTTAAAATTATTAGGTCAAAGATAGGAACACTGCCCTATTAAATAAATAAGTGACAAACTGCTGGGCACGATGGCTCACACCTGTAATTCCAGCACTTTGGGAGGCTGAGGCACGTGGATTACCTAAGCTCAGGAGTTCAAAACCATTCTGGGCAACATGGCAAAACTCCCTCTCTAAAATAAAATAAATGAAAAACAAAGAGTATATTTACAAGGCTAAAAATTCAGAGATTCCTTCTAATTCACAAGCTTCTGTGATCTCTAAACTATCACACCATGCTGGCATTATTACTAATTTATTTATTTAATTTTTTTCTTTCTTTTAGAGACAGGTTCTCACTCTGTCCCAAAGGCGGAGGGCAGTTGCGTGATCACAGCTCACTGCAGCCTTGACCTCCTAGGCTCAAGTGATCCTCCTGCCTCAGCCTCCCAAGGAGCTGGGACCACAGGCACGAACATCACACTTGGTTAACTCTATTTTTTGTAGAGATGGGGCCTCCCTGTTGCCCAGGCTGGTCTCAGACTCCTGGGTTCAAATGATCCCCCAGCCTTGGCCTCCCAAAGTGCCAGGATAACAGGCATGAGCTACCACACCTGGCCCACTATTATGAATTTAAACTGCAAGCTGATGATTCCAGGCTCCCAAATTTACTGACAGCAGGCACGCTGGCCTTGCATAGTTCCACAAAACAGATGGCCCTTCCTACCCAGAGGAGCCCATGCTCTTAGCTCTCCTGCAAACCTACCCTTAGAAACACTAAGTGCTTAATCCCTGACCATAGGACGTTAACACTGTCTTTGTACACAGTAAAGCACATTACACATAAGTGGAACATCAGAAGGTATAAACCCTAGATGCAAGAAATAATGATACACTGGAAAACAACCTTTGAAACCAGACTTAGTGAAGGATTCATGCAAGTATTTTATATACAAAATCTTCAAGAGTTTCTGTTCATTACTAGGCCATGGAAGTAATTTTTTTCAGTGAATACCTCTTTTCTTGTTAGCTCCTCAATCGTTTTCAACGCATGATTATGTTCTTGAAGAAGCTTGTTGTGTGTCAACTGTAGCATGGCTAATTTGGACCTATTAAAAAAGATATTAAGAAATGGAATCCTCAGGAAAATGTCATAGAAACGTATAGTTTTGCCTCCCAACCTTCTGAACACTCAAGTAGAAAAATCTTCTCGCCTCCCTTTATCATCCCACCACCTACTAGCATTTCTTACTCTCAAAAAAAATATTTTCTGAAAAATCAAGACAGAGTGCAAACAATCAGCATAATTTTATTATGACAAAACTTTTAAGCTTTATCCCCTCTGAGAAGTCTCCTAGGACTCCTTCAGATAAGTGAAAAAGAAATGTTTAAAAATTGATTCTCAAATCCGAATTCCAATCCGTATAAAAAGGCGATTCTCCCTCCTCTGCCCCGCCGCCGCCCTTCTGACTCGGCATACTCACTTTTCATCCTCCGTTTTAGCCTGTTCCATTTTGATTTCTGAGAGCATGCTTTCCACTTGTAGCTCTAACTTTTTGTTAGTATAAACAAGCTCTTGCTTTTCATTCAACTCTGATGGAGTTGCAGAATTTTTCCTTTCGAGGGCCTGACACCTAAGAAAGGTCAAGGTTTCATGAGGATAAACAATGCTCCTTTCTGAATCAGTGGCTTTTAAACAAATCCCAAGATTATGTGCAATACAAGAATTTTAGGGCTGTGGGGTTTATGAATGCAAAATAAAATACAGAATCCTCCTTGCTTCTTTACTAGACCTGGCCATATTTCTGAACCCTTACGCCTAAACATCAAAAAGTACAGATCTAAGCTGACACGCAGTACTGTCCTCTTTGAATAATTGTTTTAACTAGTCATACAGATACATCTTCAGTATTTAAACACGGACCACAGTAGTAATTAGCTAAAGGTGCTTCTCATGTAGTGATGCATAGATATCTTTTATATTAAAAAAAAAGTTACAGGTTCTGTCCATTGCAAAGACTTTAGTTTCTGACAAAGATTGAATAAGGGAAAAAGGAAGTTCCCCTAAGTCTTCTTAAAGATCGGAAAGAGAATTTCAATATAATACAAATAAATGACAGCTACGCACAAAGCATTAATGCCCAGCGCATTAGACACACCATTTAACACAATGTATATGGAAGAATTAGAACACACAATTTCCAAATGACAAGACAGGCTCAGAGAAGTGAAATAAATACCTTGCCCAACACAAACAAGTTATAGACCCACATGTCAAATCTAGGTCTGTTTGTCCAAAGTCCTTAGTTGTAGCTGCCACGTTACCATAATACTACAGAGTGTTGGGAATTTTAACCTCAAGAAAACACACACACCTCCGTATTGGGCTAGAAACATGTTTGCCAATGAATCCAATCGAACAACATCAACTTAGGTTTGCTAAGTTTTGGGTAACTTCTTACATCAAGAGAAACAAGCAAATGCCAAACTCTCAATCTACATGTTAGCCTGAAATAATTAACTGATTGAAATGATGAATTGAAATTGACCTTTTTCCAAATAAATAAATGTCACTCAAGATCTTTATGCTCTTTTCATCTTTCTTTATGCTTATTCACACCACTGTCCTCGGCTTAAGTCAAAAACAGGACAATTAGCTCACAGCTTTGTAGAGATCTCACACAGGCTCCTACATTTAACAAATACCCCTAAGAGGTAGAATTAAAGTTCTCCAGTCCCCATCCCCTCATATTACAAGTATTTCATGTTCACACATTAACTGGAACATTAGTATTTTCTGAATTCGTATTTTAATTAGGTGTCTGTTTTTCTTTTAGTTATAACATAGTAAAAAAACCTATGTTTTTATATAGTAGTATACTTTGTAAAAATGTATATTTCAAAGGAGGATAAAATTGCTCTTGCATTCTTACTTTTCTTGAAGTCTCTTCTTCATTAGCTCGGCTTCACTGAGTTTTGTATGAGCCTCTTGAAGCTCCTTAAACAGAGATGTCACCTGAAGGTTCAATGCTTCCACTTCGCTTCCAACCTATCATACGGGAAATCCCAAACATATGTAGACAATTATCATCAGAGATTAAACAAACCTCTTTGGGAGAAAACAGTCTGAGCCATTAGCAGCCAGTTAAGCCTGGCTGGTGAACTGATTCAACTTTGACAATACCCCAAACATCGTATAGGAAAAGAATGTTTTGGATACTTGGTACTTAGTTTGCTAAGCTTTGGGTGACTTCTGTTTCCTAACAAAGCATGAACTAATCAATTTGGATGTACTGTGATAACGACTTTACCGCTATTAAAATGAACCCTGGCCAGGCGCGGTGGCTCACGCCTGTAATCCCAGCACTTTGGGAGGCCGAGGTGGGTGGATCACAAGGTCAGGAGATTGAGACCATCCCAGCTAACACGGTGAAACCCCGTCTCTACTAAAAATACAAAAAATTAGCCGGGCGTGGTGGCGGGCACCTGTAGTCCCAGCTACTCGGGAGGCTGAGGCAGGAGAATGGTGTGAACCTGGAAGGCGGAGCTTGCAGTGAGCTGAGATCGCGCCACGGCACTCGAGCCTGGGCGACAGAGCGAGACTCCGTTTCCAAAAAAAAACCCTATTCCAGGTTCAGAGATCACAGACCACAGAGGTGTCAAAGCACAGTCCTATCTATCCAGCTAACAACTTGCCCCATACTCCCTTCCCAGTGTATGTTTCTAGTTTACTTAACTATTTTTGTTGTGCAGCCTTTTTCCTGGAAGCTCTATAATTTTTGTAAATGAGTTTCTGATGCCTTGAAAGACCACACTTTCCTGCTACCGGCTGCTGAATTAGTTTTAGTCAAACGGAGAACTTTATTCACTGGTGGTCTCTTCATCTGTTTTCTAAATATTCTCTCTCCTTTCAACAGTAAGGTCTCAATCTCCTGGCATACGGTAGGCATTCAACGTACATATTGGTTGAATAAATTAATTACCTGAAGTGAGTATTTTATGTAGATGCCTTTCACGTGGGCCACTATGGCCATCAACCTTCACGGCTTCATTAACTTCCCTAAGCTGAAGACTCTGCAGACTCAAAGGCACCTCTCAATTACCAGACAATACTGAACAAGACAACACTGAACCTTTCTCTTTCGAACTACTTTATTCAAACCAGTAAAGGGATAGAACCCAAATCTTTCAATTCTCCCTCAAATTTCGGAGTCATATCCTCAAATTATCTCGTTATAAAGTGGACAAAATTCCTTTTTCATACAGTAGGCTTCTTCATTGAAGGACTGAGGAGAAGAAATCAGTCAAGAAGAGACATAGGAAATGGTTTTGTAGAATACTGATAGAAATACATCTCACAGCCAGGTGCGGTGGCTCACGTCTGTAATCCCAGCGCTCTGTGAGGCTGTGGGAGGATCACGAGGTCAAGAGATCGAGACCATCCTGGCCAACATGGTGAAACCCTTTCTCTCTTAAAAATACGAAAATTAGCCGGGTATGGTGGCAGGTGCCTGTAATCCCAGCTAGTCGGGAGGCTGAGGCAGGAGAACTGCTTGGACCCGAGAGGTGGAGGTTACAGTGAGCTGAGATCGTGCCACTGCACTCCAGCCTGGTGACAGAGTGAGACTCTGTCTCAAAACAAACAAAAAAAAAAGAAATACATCTTGCTACAATTGACACAGACCAGGACAAGGAAATATAAAAGGAATAGATAGATAATATTCAACATCAACATGATTTCTATATTTCTAAAGCAAACAACACATCACGAGATTCGAATTCAGTGGCTGGACTACTCGCGTGTGTGTGGGGGTGACAGTGGCCGTGGAATCTTAGGACTCACAGTCTCGGGGCCTTTCTCTTCCTCGTTCTCTTTCGCTGTGCTCCCCTCTGTCTGGGTTTCAATCTCAGAGCGATTACTTGCTTTCTTTTCAAAATAGGAAACTCTGGAAAATCACAGAAGGTAGAAAACTTACTTTCTCTTTGGCTTTAAGAGAAATAGCCATTACAGAAGCACTAAAAAGAACATTGTTTACAACTGGGATAAAGGATCAGGGGTTTTCAAAATCTCTACACATTCACTATATTAGCATTAGTTTTATTTTTCATCCTAAAATTGACTAGAATTGATTCACAGATGAATACACACAGAGGTAAAAGGCAAGTAATGTAACTTATCTTGAACACCATCTGTTTTCATGAAACTGTACTATGCAGCAATGTTTTTGAAATTGTTTTTGTGTGTGTTTACACATGTGGATGCATGTGTTTTCCATGAACATGGTATCTTATTTATAAGAATTCAGTAGAGAAGGAAAGACTTTTCCTTTTAGGACACAGCTAAGTTTAAAAGTCACCGAATAAACAACAACAACAAAAGTAACACCATTCTTAACACCAAATCATAACCACAGGAAAGCCATCCCAATCCAAACGAAACAAGAGAGACTGTGGTTAAAGATAATGGGTTGAATGTATGCATATAATTTTTTTCCCAGCTCAAACTCTACTAAAAGGACTTTCAAAAAGCCATGTGCCTACAGGACCAAAGAAAAAGGGAGAGGAAATCATAGTAGGAAAATATGGAATGGAAAGTAGGAATAGGTCTGAGTGGGGCCTTACCAGCCCAAGAAAGCCAACCTTTGAGCCAACAGTAGGGAGAGCCAAGAAGCAACCAGATTCACATTGTGGGAACTCCAGGACACTCAAGCATGAGTGACGCCAGGAACCTCTGAAAGTGATGACAAAGGTGGGGCCTTAGCTTTCCCCCTAAGATTAGGAACAAGACAAGGATGCCTGCTCTCTCCATTTCTATTTAACACTTTTTTTTTTGTTTTGACAGGATAATCAGGCAAGAAAAAGAAATAAAAGGCATTCATACTGGAAAAGAAGAAGCAAGTCTATCTCTGCAGATGACACAATCCTGAAGATGGCAATTCTCCCCAAATGATTTGGGGATACAATGCAATCCCTAGTAAGACCCCAGCTGGCTTTTTTCACAAATTAACAAGCTGATCCTAAAATTCTTATGGAACAGCAAAGAACCCAGAAGAGCCAACAGTCTTTGAAAAGAACAAAGTTGGAAGGCACACACTTCCTCATACGGTTAGGCTGTGCGTCCCCACCCAGATCTCATCTTGAATTGTAATCTCCATAATCCCCACGTGTCAAGGGAGAGACCAGAAGGAGGTAACTGAATCATGGGGGCAGGGTCCCCCACGCTGCTCTCGTGATAGTGAGTGAGTTCTCACAAGATCTGAGGGTTTTATAAATGTGTGCTGGGGCCTCCTGTGTTCCTTCTCCTTCCTGCCGCCTTGTGAAGCAGGTGCCTTGCTTCCCCTTCACCTTCTGCCAGGATTGTAAGTTTCCCAAGGCCTCCCCAGCCATGCTGAACTGTGAGTCAGTTAAACCTCTTTCTTTTATAAATTACCCAGTCTCAGGTGGTTCTTTATACCAGTATGAAAACGGGCTAATACACTTCCTGATTTCAAAACTTACTACAAAGCTATAGTACTTAAGACATTGTGGTGCTGGCATAAGGACAGACATATAGATCAATGAAATGGAACTGACAGTCTAATGAAGTTGACTCCTATATCACAACATACATGGAAACAAACTCAAAATGGACCACAGGCTTAAATGTCAGAGATAAAACTACAACATTCTTTTCTGTTTTTTGAGACGGAGTCTAGCTCTGTCTTCCAGGCTGAAGTGCAGTGGCGCGATCTCCGCCCACTGCAAGTTCTGCCTCCCGGGTTCATGCCATTCTCCTGCCTTAGCCTCCCGAGTAGCTGGGACTACAGGAGCCTGTCACCACGCCCGGCTAGTTTTTTGTATTTTTTTATTAGAGACGGGGTTTCACCGTGTT
>NW_012114411.1:1777200-1777828 GCF_000951035.1 Colobus angolensis palliatus | reverse complement strand
CCTTGATGTCTACAATATCACCTTTCTTATAGATTCGCATATACGTGGCCAAAGGAACAACTCCATGTTTTCTAAAAGGCCTAGAGAACATATATAGGGTGTCTCTCCTCTTTCCCTTTGTGTTCGTCATTTTGGCGAATTACTGGAAGATGGCGGTTCCGGCCGAAAGGCCTACAAAATTCTTAAGAGAAAATATAGGAGTAAATCTTTGTGACCTTGGTTTGGGCAACAGTTTCTCAGATGGGACATCAAAAGCACAGGTGACAAAAGAAAAAGGAGATAAATTGTATGACATCAAAATAAAAACAAAGGTGCTGCAAATGATAACATCAAGTGAAAAGATGATCCACAGAATGGGAGAAAATAGTTGCAGATCGTATATTTAATAAGGGACTTGTATCCAGCATGTAAAATGAACTCTTATAATTCCACATAAAAAGACAAATAACCAAATATTTAAAAATGGGCAAAGGCTCTGGACTTTTCACCAAAGCAAACAAACGGTCAACATGAAAAGATGCTCAACATCACTGTCACTAGGGAAATACAAATCAGAACTATGAGATACCAATTCACGTCCACTAGGATGGCTGAAGTCAACGTGAAAGACAATAAGAAACAAGTGCTG
>NW_012114411.1:1762076-1777110 GCF_000951035.1 Colobus angolensis palliatus | reverse complement strand
TCTACTAAAAAAATACAAAAAACTAGCCGGGCGAGGTGGCGGGCGCCTGTAGTCCCAGCTACTCCGGAGGCTGAGGCAGGAGAATGGCGTAAACCCGGAGGCGGAACTTGCAGTGAGCTGAGATCTGGCCACTGCACTCCAGCCTGGGCGGCAGAGCGAGACTCCGTCTCAAAAAAAAAAAGAGAATATGAAATAGAGGTACCATAGGACCCAGCAATTCCACCCGTAACGATATACCCCAGAGAATTAAAAACACAGGTCCAAGCAAAAACCTGTACACAATGTTCATAGCAGCATTATTCATAATAGGTAAAAAGTGGCAACAACCCTAATGTTTATCAACTGATGAATGAATTAACAAAATGTTGTATATATGGACAATGGAAGGTTATTCAGCAAGGAAAAGGAAGTACTGATACATGCTACATTGTAGACGAACCTCAAAAACATTATGCTAAGTGAAAGAAGCCAGTCACCACAGACCACAGACTGTATAATTCCATTTATATGAAATGTCCAGAATGGCCAAGTCTATAGAGACAGAAAGCACATTGCTTGGAGGAGCAAACAGTGAGTACCGTTTGGGGGAGAAAATGTTCTAAAATTATATTGTAGTCACAGTGGTTGCACAATCCTGGGAATATTCTAAAAAACACTGAAATGTATACTTTAAATGAACTGTATGGTATCTTAATTATACTTCAGGAAAGCTGTTTTAAAAAAACACATATTTCAAGTTAACCGATTTCATACCTTTCTTTGGCCTCCTTGAGTGCAATTTCAAGTCTCTCCACCTTCTGATTCCCTTCCCTTAGGCACAGCAGGAGCTGGCTCACAGTTAACTCCTCATGTTCCAAGTAATTCTTGGCCCCCTCTGCAGATCTGCTCCTATAATTAGACAATGCCATGGTCAGTATAAAGGTTAAAAGGTTTTCATCAGAAAAATACCAAAGCCTAAGAAGAGAGTAACCCAATATAACTGGGACCAGCTTAAAGGAATTGCTTTCCAGAATATTCTCCAACTAATTCTCAACTAGTGAACAAGCACAGCTGGTCCTGGGACCCCCAGTGCCAAGCTCCTCCATGCTTCCTAGGGAAGGTGTGGAGACTCAGTGAGGCTCGGGAGAGGCCAGCCTTACACTGCACACACCCACTTCCTCCAAACAGTCACTGTGTACCTGACACCAGATCACAAAACCCATGGAACAGTTCAGCAGAAGCAGCCGTGGCTGAAGGTGGCAAGCCTTCCAGAGATCTAGTCTCAAAGGGGACTGCAGTCAGACAAAAGATAAAGGCACATTGTACAGGCCACTGGCCTTTCTCCAAGTTAACAGAGACCATCACAGCTTAAGTCAAGGGGAGAAAACCTCTTTCACTTGTGGTTTCAAATAATGAGAGCAGAGAAATGGAGGCGCTGTTGATACATCAAGTATTTTTCTCAATTTTAAAATCTGACTAAATCAAGAGACACATCAGTGACAGACAAAATCATGATCACTGTTACAAAACATGAGGGATGACTATGATGATGCTAACGGCAGCTACTCTTTGAGTCACCGACTCGGGTTCACATAGCTAATAAACAGCCAGAATTAAATCCCAGTTTCCAGGACTCCAAAGCTCCAACTCTAAACCTGGAAATCAATCGCAGAGTAATTACGATACTCACAAATGGTACAGAACTGTTATTTTTAAAATAGCCATGTGGCTTAAAGAGGAAGTGGTCTATGCATCTGGATATGAATGATAAGGAAGTGGCTTTGAAATTTCAACCAGGACTTTTTTATTTGCCACTACTTCCAGGAACGTCTTTGAATATTAAAAAAGCAATTTGGGGGAAACGTGAAGAATTTTTAACCAAAAAAGGGAATTACTTTCGTTTATGCCAATTACTCTGACGAAAGAATATTATCTAATACTTACTTTCTTCCTTATACAAGGGCTTAGAAACATAATGGAAGACAATTTTTTTCACATTTTGGAAGTCATTCTATATGCACATTCATCAAGTTATACAAAGAAGGTTTTAAAAATCTATCAGATGGCCAGGCACAGTGGCTCCCGCCTGTAAATCCAGTATTTTGGGAGGTTGAGACAGGCGGATCACTTGAGGTCAGGAGTTTGAGACCAGCCTGGTCAACATGGTGAAACCCTGTCTCTATTAAAAACATAAAAAGTTAGCTGGGCATGGTGGCAGGCACCTGGAGTCCCAGCTACTCGGAAGGCTGAGGCAGAAGTATCACTTGTACCCAGGAGGCGGACGTTGCAGTGAGTTAAGATCCCACCACTGCACTCCAGCCTGGGTGGCAGAGTGAAACTCCATCTCAAAAAACAAAACAAAACAAAACAAAACAAAACAAAAAAAACTATGAGATAAGAGATCCTCAGAGATCTTTTCAGACAATCTCTTGAATAGATGATCACAGGAGTAAGCAGCTTGCAGAAGGCAAGCTAGCAGTCTCCTTAGTGAGGACTGCTTGCAAGAGTCAAGAGGTTCAGGCACTCAGTTCTAGGTCTGCCTCCCTCCCCAAGGCCCTGCCACTATTTAAGACATGTGTTTCCTCACATCTACGTGGGACGGGTACACTTGAGACTCCACAGATAAGAAATCTGGGCCCTTTCAGGCGACATCCACAGTGACTGAGAGTGCTCTCGGTCATTGTTACAAAAGATGTTCCAGTATTGGTCATGCCAGCTTATAACTGGGGAGTAGCAGGGAAAAGAAAATGAAAATATTTCACTTATGGAAGCTGGGCAGGCTGGTCTGGGTCAAACGGCACTAGGGAACCAATGAGCAAACACGTCTCATTGGTTTGACTGAGAACCAGTTTGCTTTCACTTTTCGTCTGCTGGAGGTGAGACACCACTAGAACAGAACAGTCAGGGTGAGCCAAACGGGAACCAAACAGTTTTTAATCTCTGCCAGTTTGAGCTGCAGCATTAAATAGCATTCAAACCAAATATTCTTGAAAGGTCCTGGTATAAATCATAAAGAAGTTACTTCCTCAGGTCACTACATTTGACCTCCAGTGACAAGCACCCAGTGATAAGCTCCCAGTGACAAGCCTGCCCAGCCTGTCTGCCTGGCAGCCCGAGTCTTCCTTCACATACGTGCCAATGGAGACTGTTCTTGTGGGCCCAGGACTATGCTTGATTTCTTTTACTGACCCTTCTGCTTCTCCTTCCTGTAAAAACAGAAACGCAAGGGATTTAACATAGTATGTCTGCAAGACAAATTCTTTGTCAAAAGAAAAAAAAGACAAAAGATGAATTTTTGTGACATGCAACCCAAGGAACATTCAGATGTGCAGTGTTTAAACTGGGTGGCTCCAATGGAATGGAAACGTACCCTCCCCTCACCCGGCACACCCTGTTGGGATTATAAATATCCCGGCTAAGGCGTGAAGGTCAGTTTCCTCTCGCCATACACATTCTACCCCACTCCGTAAACATGAAAGCTTATCTGCTCCTCCCTTTCCTTGGCAGTTCCCTCTTTCTCAAGGTTAAGGTCATACAGAGATGGTGACAACTCCACATATCCTTCTCAGACAGTCCTTTAAAATGCAAAATGCTAGAACTCACTGAGGTAAAGTTAAAAAAAGAGGCAGTTTCTGTGAATGAGATTCACAAAGCGCCATCTTGGCTAAGTTGGTTCCCGTTAGAAATTTGTATGCACCGCAGGTCACTTAGGGAACAAGAAGTCCAAGACCCACAGGATTTGAAAGACATTTATATTCCAATAAGTTCCCAGGGAAAATCTTCAAAAATGCACAAAGATGGTTCCCTATATATATGCATATAAATATATACATTTAGATACATATCTAGATATAGAAATATAGATATATATTATATAAATATATGTTAAATATGTAATTATATAATTATGTATTTATACAATTAATATATATTACATATATTAATTATATAATATAAATATAGATACATCTATTATAAAAAATACAGATACCTATTTTTTTTTCTCTGCTTGAGCCCATGGGGGTTCTAGATATTTTGGTATTTCTTCCTAAATCTTGGGCAGTGTTTCACAGTTCACAGAAGAAAAGCAAGCAAAACATGTTTACACTAAAAATAACTTGTCACTCATCTGACAGGGAGAATGAGATGCTAACCATGCACCCTGAAGGAAGAAGCTTCATTTGGAAACTTCTCATATGCTGTTGGGTTTCCTGCAGTTTATCGGTTATTGACAGAAGCGTAATGTTCTTTGGTTAAACTTCTCTCTCAGTCATCTTCGATCACTTGCAGAAAGGGTACTCTGACAAAATATGCTTTTCAATTGACATTTTAATTCTCTTGATTTTGGCCACTAAAATGTATGAGGGGGCATGGATGGCAGGTTATTCAGAGCTGTTTCCTAACTCTAGTGCAGCAAATAAAGCAGAAGGCAAAGACAGTCACACACTCATACGTCAGATATAACCAGCAGGTGAGCTTTTTTGCAAGTTGCTCCCCACTCCTCCTGACTTACCTACAATGTACATTTTTCTCTTCCAGGGACACAAATTTTTTCTTTTCTTTTTTTTTTTAATTTAAAGACAGAGTCTTGCTCTGTCACCCAGGCTGGAGTGCAGTGGCACAATCATGGTACACTGCAGCCTCTCAAACTCCCAGGTTCAACTGATCCTCCTGCCTTAGCCTCCGGAGTAGCTGGGAGTACAGGCGCATGCCAACGTGCCTAGCTAACATTTTGTAGTTTTTTTTGTACACACAGGGTTTTGCCAGGTTGCCCAGGCTGGTCTTGAACTCCTGGGCTCAAGCGATCCTGCCTCCTCAGCCTCCCAAAGTGCTGGGATTATAGGCGTGAGCCACTACACCCGGCCAGCCCCTTTTCCTGTATCAGATATGTACTCTGACTCAGTGAAAGTGAGTACTACACTGGATTGCAGATGATTTGATCCTTGTTTATCTTTCTCCCTATCTAATCTCTGTTAGCACAATGAAGGAGAGGGCCCCACCTGGTGCATCGACCTGCTCTGCTCTTCAATAGGGCTGCCCCTGCAGCCAGGCATAGTCGTAACAAATGCTTCTCAAGAGCTTAGGGCCTCCTTGCTTAGCCCACTTCATTTTGGGTTGCGGAGATATTTGATTTTGATAGCAATGGCTTCAAACTCAGTTCTCAAAGGTTCCTGAGTAGCTGTTGTGGAAAGGGAAGGAAAAGCCAGGACACTCCCTCAACCTACAACCAGAGCAGTTCTGCTCTTTCTTTTCTCCTCTTCTTCTTTTTAATACACCAGCGT
The DNA here is from genome assembly GCF_000951035.1 of Colobus angolensis palliatus. Taxonomy (NCBI): domain Eukaryota; kingdom Metazoa; phylum Chordata; class Mammalia; order Primates; family Cercopithecidae; genus Colobus; species Colobus angolensis. The sequence continues at coordinate 1,771,849 of NW_012114411.1, read as the reverse complement.
TCCTTGTACCATTTCGTTTGAAAAGAGGGTTCCGTTGGCCAGGCGCAGTGGCTCATGCCTGTCATCCCAGCACTTTGGGAGGCCAAGGTGGGTGGATCACTTGAGGCCGGGAGTTTTGAGACCAGTCTGGCCAACATGGCAAAACCCTGTCTTTTTTATTAAAAATACAAAAAATTAGCCAGGTGTGATGGCATGTGCCTGTAGTCTCAGCTACTTGGGAGGGTGAAACACCAGAATCTCTTGAACCCCAGAGGCAGAGGCTGCAGTGAGCCGAGATCGCATCACTGCACTCCAGCCTGGGGGACAGAGTGAAACTCCATCTCAAAACAAAAAAGAGGGTTCTGTTGTTAAAAAAACGTTTGCAGCTCCCTTAAGTGAACTGCAGAATACAGCTTTGAAATCTAGTTTGAAAAATGACAGAAAGTTCATGCTTGTGTGGGTTTTTTCCTTTTCAGGTCAGTCACAAAAATGTTCAATTTGCCAGGACATGATGAAAAGAAAAGACTACATCTTTCATCATAAAAGGTAATTAATATTTTTCCATTTTAGCTATCACAACCCTTATATGCATTATGCTATACTTAAATGAGAGCCAATTTATCTTTGCTACACTGGAATTTCCTCAATCCTTGGCTTGTGTTGACAAGAAAAAGTGGTATTTGTTTCATCTTTCCAGGTGAGGCTTCATAGTTTGCTCAAAACAAAAATAAAACCAAAAACTTACAGCCATCCTAATTTCAACAAAGGAGTCTTCCGAGGAGCCGCTGGAGTTCAGTTTGAGCTGCAGTTCAGACACAATGCCCAGCAGGTCTGCCTTCTCTGCTTGTAGCCTCGCCACCTGGGTCCTGAGCTGGTCCTTTTCCTGCTCTGTTTCTGCCCTGGGAAGCCGGGAGTCATCAGTGGGGTCCTGGAGATGACAAGGAGTCAAGTGAATGAACAGATCAATCTAAGGCCCAGCACCATGGGCTCATGCCTGTAATCCCAGAGTTTTGGGAGGGTGAAGCGGGAGGATCCCTTGAGGCCAGGATTTTGAGAACAGCCTGGGCAACATAGCAAGACCTCCATCTTTACAAAAAATTTAATAATTAGCCAGGTGTGGTGGCACACACCTGTCGTTCCCATTACTTGGGAGGCTGAGGCAGGGAGACTGCCTGAGCCCAGGAGTTCAAGACTGCCAAGACCCTGTCTCTAAAAAAAAAACCAAAGCCAGGCCGGGCACGGTGCCTCACGCCTGTAATCCCAGCACTTTGGGAGGCCAAGGCGGGCAGATCATGAAGGTCAGGAGATCGAGACCATCCTAACATGGTGAAACCCCATCTCTACTAAAAATACAAAAAAAATTAGCCAGGCGTGGTGGTGGGCGCCTGTAGCCCCAGTTACTCAGGCGGCTGAGGCAGGAGAATGGTGTGAACCTGTGAACCTGGGAGGCAGAGCTTGCAGTGAGCTGAGATTATGCCACTGTATTCCAGCCCGGGTGACAGAGCAAGATTCCACCTCAAAAAAAAAAAAGCCAAAAAACAAATACAAATCAAACTAAGGACCTGGCCACGTGACTCAATTGCTCCCACACCTACTGACAAGGAAGTTTCTCAACACCTTTATGCCCTGTGCTTTAATGTAGAAAATTCCAGCTTTTATCTGACAATTTTTTGTTTTTCCCCCAGACAGAGTCTCGCTCTGTCGCCCAGGTTGGAATGCAATGGTGCAATCTCAGCTCACTGCATCCTCTGCCTCTCAGGTTCAAGCAATTCTCCTACCTCAGCCTCCTGAGTAGCTGGGACTACAGGCATGCACCACCACGCCTGGCTAATTTTTGTATTTTTAGTAGAGATGGGGTTTCACCATGTTGGCCAGGCTGGTCTCGAACTCCTGACTTCAGGTGATCCCAAAGTGCTGGGATTACAGGTGTGAGCCACTGCACCTAGCCAACAATTTATTTTGATATAACATTTAAAATGGAAATTTTTACATTATTTTATTGTATTCAAATAATCAAAATTTAAAGTAACTTTATGACAAGAAAGAAAGCCTTCCTTGCTATGCTGGAATAATTTGATATTATAGAAATAATCAACCACAGTTTGGCAATAGTGGACTCATAAACTGTTGTCTAAAATTCCAGAAAGGAAGGAAAAAAAGCTCTCACCACCCAACCTCCTGCCCTTTCCCTCCCATCAATACCCACACATATCCCTTCTCCCCACACCTGCCATGGACAGCAGAGGCCTCCTTAACAAACCACGCCCAGTGGGGACTTCAAACGTGTTCTGGGTTATGTCATTACTAACATTTTTGACATCCACTCCCAGGTATAAGCACGTTTTTCCAGGTCCTTTGGGTCAAGAAAAATGTGTCTCTTTCTCTTTTCATCTGTGGCAACGCGATAACCTTTTACCATAACAGGACATTTTCCAAAACATTTTTAAAAAGGAAAATGTAAAGTGGATAATCTCCATTTTAGGCTGACAGACAAGGTCAACAAGTAAAAATTCTGAGTAATGAGTTTTGTAAACACATTTTTAATATCAAAGACAGAAACTTAAAACAATGGATGGTTCTAGGTAGAGGCCCATCTGAACCATCTATAATGAATACAATACGATGATTTACAACCTTACTGTTCTTTTGCCTACAGTCAATATGGTCAAAGCTTTACAACTTTCTTTCCCCTAAAAGAGATTATCCATGACCCTTAATAGGGCAACCAATCTTTTGAACAAAAGCACTTATTCCAAGACCAGGCAAAACACCAATCCAGACTGAACCATGACAGGTTTTGATCTAGGGGTCTAGACAAATAAGATTCTACTGCAAATGTTATGGGAAAAAAAAAGTCACAATAGATCAGTCTGCTCACCTCAGATGACCTTTCTGATTTCCCTTTCAGTTTTCCAAGCTCTTCCTTCAATTTCTCGTTCTCGTGACTCAAGGCCATTAGATGCTCTTGGGCTTCTTTGCTCTGTGTCTCAAAAAACTGGCGTTCTTCCTTCTGTTTCTCTGTCCAGGCTGAAAGCTCCTCAAATCGCCCTTTCATGGCTTGATTATTTAGCTTCATGGCTTCTGCAGGAGGTTCAGAGTGATGGGATCACACATTAGGAAAGTGGACTTGATTTGATGAACCAAATCTCCCTCTAGTCCACTTGACCACATGGCTCTGAATCAGAGCCCATGCTTAGCCTCAGCCCAAGGGTCAGCAGCAAAAAGATGAAGTGGTTTTTGCTTACAGAAAAGACTAGTGGGATGAACATCATTTCTAGTCCTTAAAAGTCCCAAGAGAATAAAGTTGATTTGGGTACTGCCACTACAGCACAAGTATCTAAGTATCTATGGTCACCAGGAACTAAGGAAGCTCTTACTACTCCTAGATTCAAACACTGGTCCTGCCCAAAGCCATGGCTTGAGATACCAGGAGGCTTTCTCTTAATAAGGTATTATTTAGGACTAACTCTGGAACCATAGCAGCCTTTCTTCCTTTTTCTCTCTCTTTTTTTTTTTTGAGTCAAGGTCTCTCTCTGTCATTCAGGCTGAAGTGCAGTGGCATGATCACGGTTCACTGCAGCTCCAACTTCCCGGGCTCAAGCAGTCCTCCAACCTCAGCCTCCCCAGTAGCTAGGACCAGAGGCATGCACCACCACGCCCAGCTTTTTTTTTTTTTTTTTTTAACTTTTTTGTAGGGATGAGGTCTTGCCATCTTGCCCAGGTTGGTCTTGAACTCCTGGACTCAAGCAATCCTTCCGCTTCAGCCTCCCAAAGTGCTGGAATTACAGCCATGAGCCACCACACCCAGCCTCTTTTTCCTTTTGAATGGGTTCAATTTCATTATGCTAGTTCCTTGAGCTACACACAATTTTTATTTTTACCTGTATCCGAAAGTAAGTATCAGAACAGATTTAGCCTTGCCAAAAGCTAAATCCTGTGCTTCCCCACCCGCTACCACCTACGGAAATGGGGAGAAGGGTGCTCACCACCAAGCCTTAGTGCAAAGGGATGGCATTTCTTGAAGGCCCGGGATGAACGGGGCATGCATGGGCCAGCCCTGCTTACCTTTCAGCTGGTGGTTCTCGGTCAGGAGCTCTTTCATCTGCTGCAGCAGCTCCTCCGGGGTGAACGTGTCCAGGTTTGGGTGGGCCAGATGGGGGGGTCCATTTCCTGTGCTTTCACTGGGGCTGTCCCCCTTTTCAGTGAGGCAGCTGAGAGGTTGATGGGACATTGCAGAAGTTCCTGAGGAAAAGTCACCCGTTGAAAATAGAGCTGTCCCCCGCCCTACCAGGGATCCCCAGGAGTCCCACAAACCCATTGGCGATTGCTAATATTTACTCCCAAAGTTGCCCACTTTCTCTCCAGTTACATTTTGAACATTTTTAATTCTTCCTTTTAAACAAAAAAAAGGATATCTAGCTTCAGAAAAGTGTATGTGTGCATGTGTGTGTGTGTGTCTATGGGTGTATAAAAGGGTACGATGAGGATTTGGGAAATAGGGGAGGGAGACGAGGGTATGACATCATGATGACCAGGATATATGTAGACATGGGCAAAGTATCCTGAAAAAAATTTCCCATGCAAATCTTCAAATTCAAATCTCCTTATTTTGAGTGAATTGCATGGTAAGCAAATTATATCTCAAAAAACTCTTTTTAAAACTACATTTTGTTTCTTATATTTTTGGTTAAGAAGAAAGGGAGAATTAACATTCTTTGAAGGCTTACTATGTGCGGACTCAGCACACCAGGCCTGTCACTGACTAATCTTCATTAACGCTGAACGAGGCAGCTGTTTTATAGGTGAGGAAGCTGGGTTTACAGAGGCGTACAGCTCATCCAAGACCAGGAAGTGGCACCACTAGGTGTCAAAGCCACACCTTGTAAAACAAAAGTTATTATACTACTGAGTACTTAGGCCTTAATATTCTATTTTTAATGCATACGGAAAAGACTAAGATATCTTTACTTATTGCATGGTCTGAAATTTTTTTACACATATCACTTTGTTTTATAGAGGGGTCCATGTGGACATAGAAATGCAAGACAAATGAGTGAATCTCCACTGTGCTTCTGTGTTACCTACCAGCCGGGCAAACATCTTCAGCACAAATTTCCACCTTCACACTTGGTGAAAATGATGTATTTTCTTCAGGAGCTGATGGGGATAGATTATAAAGCAATACATAGCAAAGGCAACTCCTCCCCACTAACGCTGTATACACGTGGCCTACACACCCATTCCACAAAGATTAAGAGTGGCCAAAGTCCAGAAGGATGCCTGAAAAAGCATATTATTACTTCCAGGATGTTTACTGTTAGAAGACTGTTTCTGTTTTTTTTTTTGAGAGAGTCTCTCTCTGTTGCCCAGACTGGAGTGCAGTGGAGTGATCTCAGCTCACTGCAACCTCCACCTCCCGGGTTCAAGTGACTCTCCTGTCTCAGCCTCCCAAGTAGCTGGGACTACAGGGGTGAGCCACCATGCCTGTCCAATTTTTGTATTTTTAGTAGAGACGGGATTTCACCATGTTAGCCAGGGCAGTCTCGAACTCCTGACTTCAGGTGATCTGCTGGCCTCAGCCTCCAAAAGTGCTAGGATTACAGGCATAAGCCACTGTGTCTGGCCGTTAGAAAATAATTTTAAACCCATCTACAAACAAATAGGTATCAAGCAACAATGTACACTATACAACTGTGATCAGGCAGAAAGCCACAGATGCACAAAAGGGGTGAAGAGAGAACCTGGAAGCGAGCATCCCATTTCTAACTGGCGAAAGGCATTTGTCTCTGTGAGATCCATCAGCCACTCATGACTATGGAGCCTGTGTGACCCTTGAGTTGTGGAGAATCCATTTCACATGATATCAGTCCCTGGAAGATAGAGATAAGAGAACCGCCTGTTTCTGACATGTAACTGCGTCATAATATCTATGTGTGCATTTAATAGCCATCAATTAAAATAAAACCAAATGTACCAATGTGGTGTTGCATCCTTGGCCACAGGAGGCAATACCTCGGGATTTCTGTAGATCTTCTGGAAGCAATACCTGGTAACCTCCTTTTGGTGCGAGGAACTTGTAGGTAATCAGAGACACAGCTACCTACCACACCTTGTGACAGGGCAGCCTGTGCCACTTCTTCCTACAAGAGCTAGCGCCAAGAGGGTCATTCTCATGTAGTCATGTAATGAGGGTGATGGCAATTTCATGAAGCAAAAAACACGGATAAACCATAGGATTCATTTTTGAACCTTTTGTATCTATGTTTCACACACCCAGATTCATTTAGAAAACAGATATAATGCAGAAGTGTTCCTTAGCTTAGCATTAGATGACTAGAACAGACTGCTTTTCTTCTCCCCAAAATAATCTGAATAGACTATCAGTTTCTAATTTTCTGTAAAATTCATTTTCTTTCTTTTTTTTTTTTTTTTTTTTACCAAGAATCATCTCATTAAAATGGGGTTTTACTGAGTTACAGTGTTCCTACCTATTTTGCAGAGGAATACTAAAATTCTAGGTAATAGGCCTAAAAGAGAAAATCCTTGTCATATGTATCATTTACTTGCCAACATTTAATTTTTCTTAGGTATTCAGTGATTATACTATATTTTGCAAAGGCCATGAAAATATTTAACAGATTTTTTTTTAAAAAAGAATCTAAGCAGATTTTTAGAAATGTGTTTGTTTTCATCTTACTATATGCACAACTTTCTCCTTTATGTTTTTTTCTGAAAAGGAAAGGAAAGGAAGGGGAGGGGAGGAGAAGAGAGGGGAGAAAAGGGACATTTCTTTGAAAATTGTTAGGATGTTTTTCCTCCATGAACTTTTTTTTGTTTTTCAGACAGAGTCTCACTTCGTCGCCTAGACTGGAGTGCAGTGGCGTAATCTCAGTTCACTGCAACCTCTGCCTTTCAGATGCAAGTGATTCTCCTGCCTCAGCCTCCCAAGTAGTTGGGATCACAGGCATGTGCCACCACACCCGGCTAATTTTGTATTTTTAGTAGAGACAGGCTTTTGCCACGTTGGTCAGACCAGACTGGTCTTGAACTCATGACCTCGGCTGATCCACCCATCTCGGCCTCCCAAAGTGCTGGAATTACAGGCTTGAGCCACTGTGCCCAGCCCCTCCATGACCTTTTATACCTCCACCAAGCCTATAGACACCACCATAATAAAGTTAAAACTGGTTCTAGTTGTTACATCAGTGTTTCTGACTTCTCATGTTGCCCGGATTTTATAAGAATATGGGGAAAAAAGCAGGGTCGTGCTAAGAGAGGCCACAGAAAAAAGCATTTGTACCATTAGCCAGATGTGAGGCCTTAGGAAGTCATATGACCTCTAGTAATATTTATTGATTCATCCAGCAAATGGTAATCCTTATGTTGTTGCTTTTAGCTCAACAACACTATGAAAAATATTCTTTAGTTTCTAGAAAGACCACAGTGTAAACCCCACCCTTCAATGCATGTACACCAAGTATCACTGGCAGGCCAGTCACTCTCACGAATAGCTATACCTGTCCTAATGACAGCAAATTCTGTGATATCCAGTATTGTTAGAAAAAAATTTTGTAATTCAAATGTCATCAAACATAAGAAGTTAGCATATATGGTAAATATAAGCATGTAAATACTTAATACCAAAATTTTACTAAAAGTAATTTAATTGATGCCAGGTGCAGTGGCTTATGCCCAGCACTTTGGGAAGCCACAGTGGGCAGATCACTTGAGGCCAGGAATTTGAGATTAGCCCGGCCAATATAGTGAAACCCCATCTCTACTAAAAATGCAAAAATTAGCAGCAAAGCTCGCACATCGGCATGGTTAATGCCAGCAGCCACTGCACCTCCTTCTGGCCGACTCGCCTCCTGGCCCTGCGGTCGGGCCCCTGGTCACCCCGCACTCTCCCTCCTTCTTTCTTGAAGATCTCGAATGTCACCTTTTGTTGAACATGTCGAACAGCATCATGTTCTAGACAGATGGCTAGAGCGGACTTACGGACAAGAAGTTATCATTGAAATTAAATGGTAGCAGACATGTCCAAGGAATATTGTGGGGATTTGATCCCTTTATGAATCTTGCGATAGATGAACGTATGGAGATGGTGACTAGTGGGCAACAGAACAATATTGGAATGGTGGTAATATGAGGAAATAGTATCATCATGTCAGAAGCCCTGAAATGGGTATAAAAAATGGCTGTTCAGCAGAGAAACCCAGGTCCTCTCTCCATAGGGCCTGTTTTACTATGATGTAAAAGTTAGGTCATGTACATTTTCATATTAGACTTTTTGTTAAATAAACTTTTGTAATAGTCAAAAAAAAAAAAATTGCTGGGTGTAGTGGTGCACGCCTGTAGTCCCAGCTACTTGGGGGCTGAGGCATGAGAATCGCTTGAACCTGGGAGGCAGAGGTTGCAGTGAGCTGAGATCATGCTACGGCACTCCAGCCTGGGTGACAGAGTGAGACTCTGCCTCAAAAAAAAAAAAAAAAAAAGTAATTTTATTTTGGATGACTCAACGGGCACTTTATAATTCTTAGGTTATCTTAGGGCATCACTATGAGCTATCACTGTGCAGTGCACATATGAAATATCTATTGGTAGAATGCCAGTTACAGAAAGCTTCATTCTCTGTTTTTAACATCACCTTGAGCTATGTTCAACTGATGAAAGACAATATCCTTGCACATGTCTTCTAAGGTTACAGAAACTGGAACTAAGCCATTTAGTCTAAGATTCTATCTAATAACAGAGTTTCCCATAATCAACTGACCTAGATGTGAAGTATGTTCTTTCTAAGCAAAAGTGGTATTTAATGATGGAAGGATGAATTAATTGAGCACAGGATTTGTCAGGATTCCACCAATGAGGAAGACTGAGGACTGCCTAGTAAATGGATGGTCAAAAGCAAGTCCCCTAGATTTTATTCCCATATCTGCTATCTCAATTCCTGACTGTGTGTGTGTGTGTGCATGTGTGTATATATACATTTAAATTCCACAGATCAAGTAATTATAGTAATGACTTGACCTTGCAAACACCAGCATAAATCTGATTCCTGAGTTGGCCTTAGAGATGATCCAGACCAACATATTCAATGCAAGAATGTCTTGTCTGGTTTCGATGGCACATGATCCTATAGAGCAGGCTTGAGTGTTTCAATGACACAGCACAAATGCAGTGACCTTAGCAGGCACTGTCTATTCCACTGTGGGATGCCTCTAGTGGTCAGAAAGTCATTACGTGTCAAATGGTACCTGCTTTACGCTGACTTCCCCACAGTGGACATCGGACACGGTATAAGGTTAGACCCTTGCCCTGGTAAGGCCAAGTCTTCAAATTTGTTAATGAAGTATTCATAGGTTCAATCCCTACACGGGATAAATGAGTTTTAAACAGTGAAAACTTGGTTTTTGACCAGAGACAAGAGTTGGCTACTGGCAAATTCTGTGAAGACTCTGGGTTCACAAGGGGGGCGAGATTCTAACATTGCATCAACTAAATCCTTCACCACCCTGGAAAAAGAACTTACAGTATGCATCCTACTAATTGGGTAAAAGCAGCTTCATCATTACACACTAGAAGGGATATTGTGACTTTGTATTTTAGTAATATACAGAAAATGGCAGCAGCTTTAACCTAGCTGCCCAAGGGAGTGAGGCTTGATTCTTCCCAGTCCCCTTTTCCCCAAGTCTAATGGGTCACCAAATGCCATCACCTCTACCTCCTAAATAATTCTTTCTTTTTTGCCGGGCGCGGTGGCTCAAGCCTGTAATCCCAGCACTTTGGGAGGC
>NW_012114411.1:1748899-1761434 GCF_000951035.1 Colobus angolensis palliatus | reverse complement strand
CTGCTGTATCCCCAGGACTGAGAACATTACTTGCCACATAGAAGGGAGGGCTCAGTAAATATCTCTTGAATACATTTTAACAGCCTCCTAAATGACTGACTTTCAGCCCTGTCAATTTCAGTCCTCTTGCCCTCATGGTTTCTTTTGCAATATGAGGTCATTCCCCTGAGTCCATCCTTCCCATACAAGACAGACTTTCAGCTTCTTAGCAAGACAAATGTGGCCTTTCAGGGCCCAGGCCCAAATGACCCACCAGAGTCACCTCCTGACACCAAAACACTCATACCCAAGGCACATTAAAGAGCTCATGGTTCCCTGCATTCTTCTGTTTCTGTGTCCTTGCCTCTCTTCTGCCCTCTGCCCGAAATGTCTGGCTCCCCTTGTGTCCTGGCAAACTTCCACTGAACAGATCAATGTTCAGCTTAAATATGATGTCCTGTGTCATATGAACTGTTCCCCACCCGAGCACCCAAGAACACTCTGCATTTCCACCTCCTCCGCCCACTCTGAAATTACTGCTATCGTTTCCCCGTGTATTTTCTCTCCATGTTATTCTTACTAGAGACTGGCACATAGCAGGTTTGCAGTAAATGTTTGTTGAAATGAATTGAAAATATAGCATAATGAGGTATTTTTAAGTGTAATACCTGTAAAATGCTTCCTGCTGTGTAGATGACAAACTCAGCATGCTAGTGTTGTTAGGAGTTTCTCCACAGTTCCACAGCATTCACTTCCAGATTCTCGAAATCCACTTTTCTAACTTATTTGAAAAATTAGAAGTGCTTTTTTTCTGTCACTGCAAAGTCATCTGGGTATCACTTCATAATACAGATGCTAATAATCCTCATACACATGTCAAAGTGGTAACAACCAAAACTTTTAAAATAATTTTTTCTTTCTAAATGAAATATGTGTTTTTAAAGAATTTAATATTTTTCCTTTTCCTTTGGGTTTTCTATTTCATAAATTCCAAAGAACATACATCAAATATGCCAAATCTCTAAAAAACAGAAGGTGTATTTCATGGCCAGAATACTTACACGCCTCTACCTAAGGGCGGGAGTTCAGCAGGACATAATACAGTGTCCAGTTGCCTTCGAGAATAAAGTTTGGTTTTCCGAGGACAGGGCGGGGAGGGGGAGGTTAGGTTAGTTATATTCCTAGCATAATATGCAACCTAAAGGTTAATTTATAAAAAAAGAAGCTGCTACTTTTATAGTGTCGTACATAACATATAAAGAACACCCAAAATTGGCCCAGTGGAAAAACAGATAAGTTATGCCAGGACTTAAATCAATGATCGTCCTCTCTCTACAGGTCACATTTAAACTTGCCTTGTCCACTCCAGGGCAATCCCTGGCCTTGGCGTCTGCCCTGGGACCTCTCCAGCCCCTGCCCCAAAACTGGGCCTGTCCTGGGAGGCAGCCTGGCCCCGCTAACTCTTCTCTCCCTGGGTCAAAAGAGCAAGGTGAGTTCTTCTGTTCACACTTTGCTAACCAGCTGCACCTTGCTAACCAGCTCCAAAGGCTTCTGAGGTCCTCACATTGCCTTACTTTTCTACGCTTTCATTTTCCATTTCATCCTTACAAACAGTTCCATGGTGTACATTTCCATACAACAGTTTTCCTGGTGGTGGAGGCCAGGCCGGAACCTGGGTTTCATTTTCTTTGAGCGATGTTTACTGCCTGTAGCTTACACATTTCGATGGCAAAAACAATTCCTTTGGGGTTCTCGGCCTCATCAAATATTCTCTCTATATAGAGTGTACACACTCTCCTAGACACAGCAGTCTATGTGGATTTCCACCCCCTTAGAAAGGGGTCACTCTGTGGTACAGACCCTGGGCACCTCATTCAGCTCGAGTAGTGGTCCCACGTCTCCCACAGGTGTGTCTGTAACCACCTCCTCCTTATGGCCAGGAACTGGCTGCGGAATCCTTCCCAGCCTGCGGGAGGACGTCACCTCCAAGCCTCTGGGTGACCTGCAGAGGGGTTACCTGTGGCCCCCAGGCCGGCCCTGGACGCTTCTTGGACCCACCCTCTGTTCACTACCCACTCTTTCCTACCAGGTCAGGACCCGCCGGGGCCTGGGGATCCTCCCAGGGCAGCAGTCTCGCGGGAAGGCCGCCCCACCCCTCGCCACCCTCACCCCGACAGGCTCCGGGCCGCGGGGCAGGGCGGCGGGAACCGTTTTCAGGCCGGAGAAGAGTCCGTCGGGAAGGAGCCGCCGCCCCCTCGCCCACCCCTGCAGCCTCCTGCCCTGGCTCACCTGCCGCCCGGCTTGGCTTCGCTCAGGGTCACTGTTTCTTCGGCATCGTGCCGCCTGGAGAGAGCTGCCGATCGGGATGGGACGTTGACCAGGGAACCTGCCGGGGGGCGGCGGCGGCGGCGGCGGCGGCGCCGGCAGCGGCGGCTGGGGAACCGGGGCTTGGGGAGCCTCGGGCTGATGCGCGGCCTCGCGACCCCGCCCAGCGCCGCTCAGCTGACCGCCTGCCGCTCCCTGCCCGCGCCGGGGAATTTCCCGGGCCCCGCCCATCCCCAGGCCCCGCTCATCCCAGGCCCCGCCCGACCAAGGCCCCGCCCCGCCCCTTTCTTGCGTCCTTCCCCAGCTACCCACCCTCGCGGTCCGTGCGGGGTCGAGGCTGGGACCCGGGTGAACAGGGTCTACGCTAAGGCGTCACTGTGACGGCCTTAATCAAAATAAATCATTAATCAAATGCAGTGTGCGGAGTTGGTCTTCCCTCTGTCTTCCCCGCAGATCCCTTAGTGGAGGCTAGAGCCGCAGGGGGGTCGCTGCCGCCCACAGAAAGAGGCGAATCCCAGGCATCCTTGGAAGGAGGCTTCCCTCTGTGTTTTTTTAAAAAAACGCTTACATCTAGACATAGTTAACTGAGCATACATAGCTTTCCACCCGTTTTTGCTTTAACATACACTCAAACAGTAGAAAGCCTGCAGGATGCTTCTTGGGCTCTTGTTACGGAAAACAGGCTCCGCTAACCTCCGGGCGCTCCAGGTGTGCGGCGCCGGGATTCACGGGTGCTCGGGGATTGCATCTGGGAAGCAGCCTTGCTGGTGTGAAGAAGGGAAGCTGCCCCCGGATTAGGCAGTAGGATGACAAGGTAGGAGGGAGAGCCGCCCTGTGTGCATCCCGAGCACCTGGGCAGCGCCTCAGGGACTCGGTCACCGACATGCGCAGCGTCCGATCGCGAGGTCGGAGGCCTGGGCCAGGCGGTGCTGCCGGCCCCGGGACCCTGGAGCAGGAGGAATAAACAGAAATGAGGACGGGGACCCAGGTGGCCTGGGAGAAGCCTGGGGGCAAGTTTGTGCGTAAGCCCAAGAAGGGCGTGAAATCCGGGAAGAACTTGATTTACAAATGGAGGCGCTGGCGCCGCCCAAATCCGTGAGAATAAGAGCACGTGGTTGCGCATCCACGCTGCTCACTGGTTGGAAGGAAACGCAAAGGAGAGAGAGAAAAACAAAAGCAAAAAAACCTCTAATCTGAAATAGAAAAAGGCAGATGCGCCCTCTCCTGGTATCTCCGAAGGATTCCGCTTCACTGTCTGGATCTCCTGCTGCCTGGCCAACCCTGACCCTCAACCCTGCCCCTGAGGCTAACCGCAAGAGCGAGGCAGGGAAGCAAGCAAGTCAGGGACTGCCACGGACCCAATTCCGGGCCCTCGAGTTGGTGTGGTGTAGGGGGGCAGATGAGGCTAGAGGCTGCTTTATAAGGAGTGAGCCTGGGGGTGGAAGTGGGGAGAAATAGAGAATTAAAAAAAAAAATTTTTTTAAATCAGTGGAGGAGGGCCAGGCGCGGTGGCTCACGCCTGTAATCCCAGCACTTTGGGAGGCCAAGGCAGGCAGATCACGAGGTCAGGAGTTCGAGACCAGCCTAGCCAATATGGTGAAAGCCTATCTCTACTAAAAATACAAAAATTAGCCAGGCATGATGTTGCTCTCCTGTAGTCCCAGCTACTCGGGAGGCTGAGGCGGAAGAATCGCTTGCCCGGGAGGCAGAGGTTGCAGTAAGTCTTGATCGTGCCACTGCACTCCAGCCTGGGTGACAGAGTGAGACTGTCTCAAAAAAAAAAAAAAAAAAAAAATTCAGTGCAGGAAGTAACTGATCATTCGTGAAAAGGGCCTGGAAAAATATATACAGAGAGAAATGGAATGACGTTCTCTAACTTTTGTTTAACTACTGGGATAATCCAGGCAGAAAAGATGGCGTCACAGCTGCACCCTGGGATCAGCGGAAGAGAGTCCCTCCGGGGCCTGTAAGGGGTTCCTGGGGGTAAGTTGTACTTCACTAGGCTCCTTTTACTATTTAAAACCCTATAGGTGGGGCACGGTGGTTCACACCTGTAATCCCAGCACTTTGGGAGGTCAAAGCTGGGGGATTGCTTGAGCCCAGGAGGGAAAGGCTGCAATGAGCTGTGATTGCACCACTGCACTCCAGCTTGGGCGAGAGGGAAACTTTGTCTCGAACAAAAACAAAACGAGAACAAAACAACCCTATGAAAGTGAATTAAAATGAGCATCAGTGAAGCTATGAGCCAAGGGAAGAAGGTCACCCACAAGCTGCCCACGGCTTTGGTGTGGGAGGCTCGAGGTGAGTTTCTGGTAGAGAAAGCAGTCAAAGTTGTTTTCTCCTGAACCGTTGCTCTCAGTGGCGGAGTGCGGGGTGGGGGGTGCCCTGAGGCACTGCACACACCCATGCACACACACTTCCCCCCCAGCCAGTCTTAGCTATAGGACCTTCACCAAGTTACTTCATCTTACCCTTCCTCATTCCCTTTATCTGTAAAATGGGGAGTATAGTACGCTCCCAAATCCAGAAAGTTCTAAGGACCAAACCTTTTTTCCTGACCTGACCTAACTGATGGAAAGCTATTTACAGTCTTTATTTAGATCCCTTGATGTGATTTTTAAATTTGTTTTGTGAAGGAAAATCGATTAGTCGATAGGAGAACTGAGTCAGACCCTGTCAGGGTGTTATGTGATATACATCCCATGCATTGAATAGCCTTTTGAAAATTCCCAAAATTCTGGACTCTAAAGCAGAGCTTGCCCCAAAGGTTTTATTTTATTTTTTGAGGTGGAGTCTTGCTCTGTTGCCCAGGCTGGAGTGAAGTGGCGTAATTTCAGCTCACTGCAACCTCCACCTCCTGGGTTCAAGTGATTCTCCTGCCTCAGCCTCCAGAGTGGCTGGGATTACAGGCATGTGCCACCACACCCAGCTAATTTTTGCATTTTTAGTATTGATGAGGTTTTGCCATATTGACCAGCCTGGTCTTGAAATCCTGACCGCAGGTGATCCACCCGCCTCGGCCTCCCAAAGTGCTGGGATTACCGTTGTGAGCCACAGTGCGCAGCCACCCAAAATTTTTAGATAAGGCATTTGGACCCACAGCCCTCACCTAAGGATGCTGAGAGGGTTAAAGAGGAAATATGTATTCAACACCTAGAAAAATGCCTGGCTCATGGTGTTTGTTGCTGTTGCTTGTGTTAGAGCCGGTGCTGTTGCTTAGCCTGGATCCTCCCGTTTGGTGACTCCATCCTCCTGCACACTTTCATGGGTAGATGGAATCTAAATGCAGTGAAAACACTGAAATAATAGCATGCTCTTAGCTGAGTTGCTGATGTGGTTTTGTGGTGGGTAAATGTAGAGCAGTGTGGGAGGGTGTTTAGTGAGATCCTAATCCGTGTTTGATGTTCCTTGTGTTCCTTTCCACCCCAATCTCCTCTGTTTGGAGTTAGCAATGAGTCCCTTCGGGCTTCCTACCTTCAGGAGTGTTGGTTGGACTCCTGGCAACAACTCTTAGAAGTACAGCCTTTCTTCTTGTCTTTTGAGAAAGCCTGATCTCAATATATCCATGATCTACCCCAGATGTCCTGGAGGAAGAGGAGCCAGAGCTGGGTGGGATGGAGGCTTTCACAGCAGTCGGAGGCAGGAATGACTCCCCCGCCCCCAGATTGGGGGGAGGAGTGGGATGGTGGTCTTATGAGCGTCAAGGACTCAAGCCTTAGTCCCTGCAGCACCCAGACAGACAGTAAGCTCTTGGGTTGCACCTACTAGACCTTGGGAACCTTCTGCAGATTCTGCTGCCCAGGTTTGTCATTGGCAACAGCAGAACCTGTTTCCTAGAAGAACCATTTGATAATGAGGGTATCAGTGGCAAGGTTGCTGGGGTGAAAAATAAATGGCCCTTACTTCAATGGGTACCAAAAGCCCTCCTGGAGTTTTGCATGGCCTTAGAGAAGGAGACCTCTCCTCTCCAGAACCCAGTGGTGCCTGAAAATAGGTTTCCCTACACCCCTGTAGAACTGGGTTTAAAGAAAGTAAAGAGGCCTGGGGTGGTGACTCACACCTGTAATCCCAGCACTTTGGGAGGATCATCTGAGGTCAGGAGTTCAAGACCAGCCTGGGTAACATGGTGAAACCCCATCTCTACTAAAAATATAAAAATTAGCCAGGCAGTAGTGGCGCGCGCCTGTAATCTCAGCTACTCAGGAGGCTGAGGCAGAAGAATTGCTTGAGCCTGGGAGGCAGAGGTTGCGATGAGCCGAGATGGTGCCACTGCACTCCAGCCTGGGCTACGGAGTGAGACTCTGTCCAAAAAGAAAGAAAAAGAGAGAGAGAAGGAAGGAAGGAAGGAAGGAATGAGGGAGGGAGGGAGGGAGGGAGGGAGTAGAGGGAGAGAAAGAAAGAAGAAAGAAAGGAGAAAGAAAAAAGAAAAGATATGTAATATTTTTATATGCATCTGAGCTGGTAGACTAATATTCATACTTGCTACCCCAGATGCCAAAGACTACATATGCTATGACTCCATATGCATTAAATGTCCAGAAAAGGACAATAGAAAAAGACAGAAATCAGACCAGTAGTTGCCTGAAATTGGAGATGGCTTTGACCGCAAAGGAACTCGAGGGGATTTTTGGGGGATGATGGAAATATACTAAATCTGAATTGTAATGATGGTTTTACAACTTTTTAAGTGTAATTGACAGTCATGAATCATACACTTACAAATGGGGTGAATTTCATGGCATGTGGATTATACCTCAATAGAGCTGTACAAACAACACCAAAAAGAACATGACCTAATAATTATGTCCAATAAAGCAGGGGTCCCCAGCCCCTGGGTGGTGAACCAGTACTGATCTGTGGCCTGTTAGGAACTGGACTGAACAGCAGGAGGTGAGCGACGGGTGGATGAGCATTATGGCCTGAGCTCCGCCTCTTGTCAGATCAGCAGCTGCATTAGATTTTCATAGGAGCACGAACCCTATTGTAACTACACATGCGAGGGATCTAGGTTGTGTGTTCCTTATGAGAATCTAATGCCTGATGATCTGAGGTGGAACCATTTCACCCCAAAACCACCCCCGCACCCACCACCATCCATGGAAAAATTGTCTTCCATGAAACCAGTTCCTGGTGTCAAAAAAGTTGGGGACTGCTGCAATAAAGGGTGTGCCCCTGCTCCTGTGAGACCACTGGTGTGGTTGCTGCATGAATCATCTTCCCTGTGGTCGACCTGGGTCTGGGCTTTGTCTTCAGCTTTAGTTTGATTCAGTTCATCAACAGTTCCAAATATTCCAAGGATGAGTTCCTTGGAAAGTTCAACAGAGAGTTACGATATGACCCAGCAATTTCACTTCTGGGTGTACACTCCAAAGAACTGAAAATGGAGATGCAAACAGGTGCATCTCTATGCCTCTAATAGGTTGCTTTCCTTTCCCTGAAATCCAGCATGAAAGCAGCTCCCTGTATGTTGTATGGCTGAAGATGTATGACTGAAGCCTCCATCAGAATGAGGCTCTGGGATTAGGGTCCAACCTGCAGCCTCAGCCAAGTACCCAGAGTCCCAGGGACAATGGCTCTGCTTTGAGACAAGCCAGTTCACGGTGTGTGTGCTGTGGTCCGCTCCTCCTTCCTCTCCTTCATTCCGTGTTTTTTGTTTGTTTGCTTTTTGAGATAGCATCTTGCTCTGTCATCCAGACTGGAGTGCAGTGGCATAGTTGTGGCTCACTGCAGCCTCGAACTCCTGGGCTCAAGCAATTATCCCACCTGAGCCTGCCAAGTAGCTGGGACTATAGGCATGCATCACCACACTGGGCTAACTTTTATATTTTTTGTAGAGATAGGGTTTCACCATGTTGCCCAGGCTGGTCTTGAACTCCTGACCTCAAGTGATCCTTCCACCTCGGCCTCCTAAAGTGCTGGAATTACAGACATAAGTCTCTGTGCCCGGCCTGCCCCAGGTTTAAAAATCTTGAAATAGGCTGGGCCCAGTGGTTCACACCTGTAATCCAGCACTTTGGGTGGCTGAGGTGGGCAGATCACGAAGTCAGGAGATCGAGACCCTCCTGGTAAACATGGTGAAACCTCATCTCTACTAAAAATACAAAAATTAGCTGGGCATGGTGGCACACGCCTATAGTCCTAGCTACTAGAGGCTGGGGTAGGAGAATTGCTTGAACCTGGGAGGTGGAGGTTGCAGTGAGCCGAGATCGCGCCATTGCACTCCAGCCTGGGTGAGTATGATAGTAATAGTAATAATAATCTTGAAAAGTTAACTCATTGGTAAAGAGCCAGGTATTTACCCCTTAGGTTATGGTTGGCCCTCTGTAAATAATAGGTAACAATGCTGCTTATTAATTACTTCCTATGCCTTTCCCATTAGAACCTGTCTAATCCCTGCCGCCTTTTGTACCGAATCCAAGTAGAGCACAGATGAAATGTTAAGTCTTTGCTTCCTCGTTTTGCTATAAAACTGTTATGAGTTCCTGCAGCAAGATTTTCTGTTTAAGTATTAATTAGCCAGAGCTGGTGATTTGCGAAAATAATCACTGTAATGCACCACAATTCCTTGTCATGGTCTGAAAAATACTATCATTATCTTCTTTGCATGCCTGAGGAGTGAAAAATGGCCTGGCTGTCTAAGTTTAGACATAGTTTTAACTTCTTTGGAATAAATAATTGATCAGTAGTAGGAAAGTACAAGTGATTTGTCTTTTTTCCATCTCACTTTTTTTTTTTTTTTTTCCAAACAAAGGTGTCTCACTTCTCTGAAAAAGTGCATAGTGGAGTAAGGGAGGTTTCAGTCTACCTGGGCCCTACCTGAGAACTCAGTTAGGGGCAACATCCCCTAGGCTGTGGCCTCTTCATCAGTGAGGGAAATCAGGGGCTAAGACAGGTGACCTCTTAGCCTCTTTCCAGCTTGAAAAGAACTAGAATTTGTTTTTCATTTCTTATATTTGGTATCCAATTTTAGTAGATGCCAAATTAATTTGAATTTAAGCCTCTTCCTTCTGTAGAGGCTGACTTAATGCTTGGCTGGTGATATGGTTTGGCTGTGTGCCCACCCAAATCTCATCTTGAATTGTAGCTTCCATAATTCCCTTGTGTTGTGGGAGGGACCCGGTGGGAGATAATTGAATCATGGGAGTGTTTTCCTCCATACTGTTCTCATGGTAGTGAATGAGTCTCACGAGATGTGATGGTTTTATAAGGGGAAACCCCTTTCACTTGGTTCTCATTCTCTCTCTTGCCTGCCGCCATGGAAGATGTGCCTTTTGCCTTCCACTATGATTATGAGGCCTTCCCAGCCACGTGGAACTGTGAGTCCATTAACACTCTTTTTCTTTATAAATCACCCAGTATCAGGTATATCTTTATCAGCAGCACGAAAACAGACTAATACAGCTAGTTAAATTATCATAAATGATTGTGCAGTTTGAAAAGTCAGTAACTCCCTTGTTTTTGAAAAAAAAAAAAAAGGTAGATCACAATACACCTGCCTTAGCTAGATTGTCTGTGCCTTTTATACCCACAAAAAGTCAACATTTCTCTCACCAGGTTGCCTTGACCCTTTTCAGCTTTGTGGGCAGAGTTCCTGCTCCCCTGTCATAGGCCAGGAGACAGTCATTCAATTTGTAGGCACGTTGCATTGTCTTCTGGAGCAGTAATACAGATTTCTGGGGGGCTGGTCTCATCAGATCTGCACAGCTGGATGCCAGCAACATTTTCCTTCTTTCTTTCCTAAGGCCCATGTTCACTTCTCTAGCTGCTGTATCTTTAAATTTTGCAACTGGTCACCCCTTTGTTATTCCTGACCCCATCCATTCCTTTTTCTGAATCTATTGGGAGCCAAGGGAGAAGATGACTTAGGTCACACAGGGGTTACTCCAATGTGGGTTAGCTTTACAGAAAGCAATTCTCACCAAGTTAATTTGATCTGACCCCAGGGAGGCAGAAAGAAATCCCAGCCATAACAGACTTCTTGCAGAGACAATTGGCTATTCATGGACTATTATGGCAAAGGTGGCCAAGTTTTGAAGGGCTGGCTGTGAAAACTCCTAGAGGAAGATCTATTAGTGAACTTGGAAACACTTAGGCAGTATTTCCCACTGCAACAATTTCAGATACTTCAAAAGCTGATCTTACATAAATTTAGAACTTTCCCATTCACTGTGTCTTATTATAATTCTGGGAAGTGGCTCCATTCTGTTTATTATAGAAACAAGAGAAGAGCCTCTGTGAATCTTTTTATAAAATGTTTTCCTGTCTACCTTGGTTCCCATACTCACGAACTGTTTAATTCACCTTCACCACAAAAGTATATTTTAGTTGATTCTGGCTTGGTTGGCTCAAGCGAACTTTCTTTGTGTGTTCACAATATGCCCCCCTCCACCACCTTCGCTGTTGCTATCTGCATCCTGCACTCTTTCTTCTTTGCTCTTATCTGCCACCCTCCAATTTTCCACCCTCCCCCCTCCTCCCACCATCAGCCCTTTTCACTGCAAGGCTGTATGACACAACATTGGCACTGTGGTGTTCTTTCAATTTAGGGTGGTGTCTTTCCAGAGCCTCTGGCATTTAGGATTATTTCTAATTCTGCAATAAAAGCTTTGTCTGCAAAGGAATTTCAGGGATCTGCCAGCAAGGAGGAATTTTTTTTTTTTTTTTTTAGTTGGGCTTTTCTCAGTAAGCTTGAAATCAGACACTTAGGGAATTTCCATCTTGGCTGCAAAAAAGGTTATGTATTTGACTGTGTTATTTAAAAGGGGTTATACTTGGAAGCTTTTATGCAGATGGAGTGGAGAGAACTTTCAGATGATGAGATGTAGCTGAGGAGATGAAGGGAGTTGTTGAAGACAAACATTTCTGCCTTGGGCGACTGAATGGATGGTAGCAATATTAGCTGAGATGGTGTTTTGGTCCATCCTGGCTGCTGTAACAAAATACCATAAACAGAGTGGCTTATAAATGGAAATTGGTTTCTCACAGTTCTAGAGGCTGGGCAGTCCAAGATCGAGGCACTGGCAGTGTCTGGCGAGGGCCTGCCTCCTGGTTCATAGACATCATCTTCTTGCTGTGTCCTCACGTGGTGGAAGGGGTGATGTAGCTCTCTGGGGTCTCTTTCATGAAGGCACTAATCTCACTTATGAGGGCTCTCCTCTTGTGACCTAATCACCCCCCAAAAGGCTTCACCTCCTGTGATGGCTAATATTGAGTGTCAACGTGATCAGATTGAAGGATGCAAAGTATTGTTTCTGGGTATGTCTGTGAGTGGGTTTTAAGATTTGTGTCAGTAGACTGGGAGAGGCAGGGCCACCCTCAGTCTGGGTGGGCACTGTCCAATTGGCTGCCAGTGAGGCTAGAAAAAGCAGGCAGAAGAAGGTGGAAGAGCAGACTTACTGAGTCTTATGGCCTTCATCTTTTCTCCTGTGCTGGATGCTTTCTGCCCTTGAACGTCTGACTCCGAGTTCTATGGCCCTTGGACTCTAGGACTTACTCCAGTGGTTTGCTGGGGGCTCTCAGGCTTTTGGCCACAGACTGAAAGCTACACTGTTGACTTCCCTACTTTTGAGGCTTTGGGACTTGGACTGAGCCACTACTGGCTTTCTTGCTCCTCAGCTTGCAGACAGCCTGTTGTGGGACTTCAGCCTGTGATCATGTGAGTCAATTCTCCTTAATAAACTCCCTTCAATATATGCATCTGTCCTTTTAATTCTGTCCCTCTAGAGAACCCTGACTAACAACACCTCCTAATATCCTCACCTGCGGGTGAGGATTTCAATCTATGGATTTTGGGAGGACACAAACATTTAGACCCTAGCAGATGAGAAACTTAGGACAGGCAACTGCCATGGAGGAAGGAGATTAGTTCTGAGTAACTTGCATTACTTGTGGGATAGGTGAATGAAGAGGTCCACACCTATTTGGAAAAATGGGCTTGAACCTCAGGATAGAGATTAAGCTTGGAAATATGGACTTAGGAGTCATTCTCAGAGACCTCCTCTAAAAGGGCTGAATTCTAGCACAATTTGCAATTGCAAAAATGTGGAACCAACCCAAATGCCCATCAATTAATGAGTGGATAAAGAAACAGTATGGCTGGGTGTGGTGGCTCACGCCTGTAATCCCAGCACTTTGGGAGGCCAAAGGCGGGCAAATAACGAGGTCAGGAGATGAAGACCATCTGACCAATATGGTGAAACCCCGTCTCTACTACAATACAAAAAAAAAAAAA
>NW_012114411.1:1747310-1748789 GCF_000951035.1 Colobus angolensis palliatus | reverse complement strand
CAGAAAGAAAGAAAAGAGAGAGACAGAGAGAGAGAGAGAGGGAGGGAGGGAGAGAGAGAGAGAGAGAGAGAGAGAGAGAGAGAGAGAGAGAGAGAAAGAAAGAAAAGAAAGAAGGAAGGAGAAAAGAAAGAAAAAGAAAGAAAGAAAAGAAAGAAAGAAAGAGTGATATATATATATATATATATATATGAATGAGTACTACTCAGCCATAAAAAGGAATGAATTAAAAGTATTGGCAGCAACCTGGATGACATTAGTGACTATTATTCTAAGTGAAGTAACTCAGGCATGAAAAACCAAACATTGTATGTTCTCACTCACAGCAGTGAGGATGCAACAGTGTAAGAATGACACAGTGGACTTTGGGGACTCATGGGGAAAGGGAGGGGGATGAGGGATAAAAGACTACAAATTGGGTTCAGTGTCCACTACTTGGGTGATGGGTGCACCAGAATCTCACATACCACCACTGACGAACTTATCCCTGTAACCAAACACCACCTGTTCCCCAATAACCTTTGGAAATAAAATAAAAATAAAAATAAAAAGCAATGACTGAATTCTAGAGAATTCCTCCAATTTAAGGGGAGCTCAAAGAAAATAAAAATTTGGAGAGGACAGAAGAGGGAGCATCCAGAAAAGAGAAAGCGAAACTAGGAGAGAGCAATGTCCCCGAAGTCAAGGGAGGAAAAGTATCAGGAAGGAGAGGGCATTGAAGGTGTTCGGGGCCAGAGTACCCAGAGGAATGGGGACAGAAAAGCAAGTTTGAGAATTGAAGACTTTAATCAATCGATGGGACAATAGTCCCAGCCACTTCAAAGAATAAAACAATAGCACTAAGTTGTTTACTTTCATTCTTCATATGATTCATATAAAGAATTCATAGTAAGTGTTAAACTTATAAATAAGTGTTCACTTACAAATATTGATAAGTGTTCACTTACAAATATTCATAAATAAGTGTTCATTTATAAATATTCACAAATAAGTGTTAAATAAAGTCATTACTTTAAGACAACTCTTAAGAGTTGGCCACTATCTGTAAGCTCCAAGATATATTTTATATGGTCAGCTATGTAGTTTTTGGTAGTCCTGATACTTTTCCTCCCTTGACTTTGGGGACATTGCTCTCTCCTAGTTTCGCTTTCTCTTATCTGGACGCTCCCTCTTCCCTCCTCTCCAAATTTTTATTTTCTTTGAGCTCCCCTTAAATTGGAGGAATTCTCTAGAATTCAGTCATTGTTTTTATTTTTATTTTTATTTTATTTCCAAAGATTATTGAGGAACGGTTCGTGTTTAGTTACAGGGATAACCTACATAGCTGACCATATAAAATACTACATAGGTATTTTATACATAGTTCTGAATCAGAACCTGGAGAATTTGAGGAGGGAATTTGTTGTAGACCTAGTCTACATATATCTCAATATTCAGTTAATCTTCCTTTCTTCTTTTCTTTTCTTTTTTTTTTTTTTTTTT
>NW_012114411.1:1737508-1747006 GCF_000951035.1 Colobus angolensis palliatus | reverse complement strand
TCTGTCACCCAGGCTGGAGTGCAGTGGCATGATATTAGCTCACTACAACCTTTGCCTCTCAGGTTCAAGTGATTCTCCTGCCTCAGCCTCCTGAGTGGCTACAGGTGCCAGCTACCATGCCTGACTAATTTTGGTATTTTTAGTAGAGATGGGGTTTCACTATAGTAGCCAGGCTAGTCTTGAACTCCAGACCTCAGGTGATCCTCCTGCTTCAGCCTCCCAAAGTGCTGGGATTACAGGCGTGAACCACTGCGCCCAGCCAATATTCAGTTAATTTTTTAAAAATGCTTTCCTCCTTTCCATCTTGTCTCCTGAATGCTGCTTAACACCTCATTTGCTTCTTTTGCCCATGCTTTTGGAGACAGGGCAGGCAGGTGAGCGACAACCTGTCTCATTCTATTCCCTTGGTAGCCTCGATTTTTTGCAGTGTGTCACCTACAGCTTAGTTTTCATCTCTAGCTCTCATATTACTTTTCAAGATCAAAAACCTATTTCTCAATATGATTCATGCTCCTTGGAGACTTGTGCTAATTATAGTTTGATAATATTGACTCTGCTGGATTTGGGGCGATGTCATTTTATGACTTCCCTTTCTTGTGTTTATCAACACTGGTTTGCTCAGTTCACATTTCCTTTTTATTTATTCTAAGAGTTACATCTCTCCAATAGAATTAGAATCTTTCTATCTTTGGAGCAGCATGTAAATTTTTTTCTATCCTTCTCAACATTATTTCTAAATTGTTGAGTCTTTTTAATGATAACTAAAACCAACACTACTTTTACAATGACTCGATGGTGTGTCAAACTTCTTGTATCAAGTTTGCTAACATAAATTTACTGTAGATTAGTCTTTTACTAGGATTTGACCGGAGTGGCGGTGCACAGTTGTGCAGACTGTTCACTGCATCCCCAAGGGGATGAATGCAGGCTGAAGCAAGCCAAGTCATGCACTTTGGTGTGAAGCTGCATCTTCCCAGGGAAGTAACTCCTTTCTCAAATGCACACAAAGACTTTTTACCAACTAGTGGAATTCTGGATCTGATCATTTTATACAGATCCTCAGCTTGCAATGCTATCCGTGCAGTCCTTGCCAAAAGGTTCCTAATGTGAGCACATCCAAAGTCTGGAGGATCACAATTGCTAGGGCACCAACCTTGTAGATCTCTTACCTTCAGGCTGTAGATACACATTCTAGCCCATTGCAGAGTACACAGGAAAGTGGCGGCTATGGCTTCTCTATACTCCTAGCTCTCTGCTCCAGTTTCTCCACTGATCTTAGACCATACTTCTTGCCCCAATATAGCTTATCCTTTTATAGTAGGGGGGAAAACTTCTACCCCTTAGGACCTCCTATTTTTCCCCAGACTTCCATAGCCCTTCTGTGCTTCGATCTCACCTACCCATTTCAGGGTCCTGACTTCTCTTGTGCTGGTTTTTAGCCTTCTGTCTGGTCTTGTTACCAGGTGCCTTGCTAAGAGGAGTGGACATGGAGAAGGGAGGGGGGCAAAGAGGGTGGGCCAGATATCATCAGCACTGTTCCTAGCACCTTTGTTTTCTTCTTTTTTTTTTTTCTGAGATGGAGTTTCGCTCTTGTTGCCCAGGTTGGAGTGCAATAGTGTGATCTTGGCTTACCGCAACCTCTACCTCCTGGGTTCAAGCAATTCTCCTGCCTCAGCCCCTTGAGTACGTGGGATAACAGGCATGCACCACCACGCCTGGCTAATTTTGTATTTTTAATAGAGACTGGGTTTCTCCATATTGGTCAGGCTGGTCTCAAACTCCTGACCTCAGGTGATCCACCCGCCTTGGCCTCCCAAAGTGCTGGGATTACAGGCATGAGCCACTGTGCCTGGCCTTGTTCCTAGCACCTTTTATGCTCTTCTCTGTATCTTAGGCCTTAGAAGCCTGGGGACTATATTTCTGAGATGCATTTGCCAACAGGCTTTAGGATACAGCTTAGAAGATGCGTCTGTGCCAGGTTTGAAAAGCTGAGGCTGCAACACGTGTGTGGGCTTCCCACAGATGAATCTGTGGCCCCTTTCATGTTTCCTTAACTGTTATTAGCCCAGGGCTGTAGGCATCTGGGACCACTGACAGTGGTTTTCTGCATTTTACTCACCTCTGGGTGGCAGGTGCAACTTCCTGACCCCCTGGACCAACCACAGCTTTGGTGGCAACTTTGAAAACTAGGATTGAATTCTTTGAAACTCATTGTAGAAACCTTTTACAGAGGCTGGACATGGGGGCTCACGCCTGTAATCCCAGCACTTTGGGCGGCAAGGCAGGCAGATCACGAGGTCAGGAGATCGAGACCATCCTGGCTAACACAGTGAAACACTGTCTCTACTAAAAATACAAAAAATTGGCCGGGCGTGGTGGCGGGTGCCTGTAGTCCCAGCTACTGGGGAGGCTGAGGCAGGAGAATCGCTTGAACCCGGGAGTTGGAGGTTGCAGTGAGCCGAGATTGTGCCACTGCACTCCAGCCTGGGTGACAGAGCAAGACTCCGTCTCAAAAAAGTAAGAAAGAAGGAAAGAAAGAGCGAAAGAGAGAAAGAAAGAAAGAAACCTTTCACAGAGAGGATTCGGAGTTTTATTAATAACTCCCAAAATATTCCAAACAATTGCCTTAAATCTTAAATATTGATGAGAATATTTACTCAATGACTTGGAATTGTCATGCTAACTTTGGAAATATCTTAAAAGAATGATTATTCATCTACTTTGCATTTGAAACTTATGAATTTTGGGTTTCACTTCCTTTCATTTATTATTCATATAAGAAGTATTTACCAAGTAAAAGCTACTTGATTACAAATCCCCTAAGGGACTTGCTCCATGAATTATTCTGTTTCTCATATGAGCCATCTTTCCTGCTTCCCTTGGCCTAAAAACACGTGGAAGTTTCTACCAATCTAAAAATAATAACTAACTAACAAGGCCTCTCTTGGTTCATCTTTTCCCTTTATGACCACTTTTTCTTCTTTTCATCCAAACTTCCTCAATATATACTTGGTCTCTTGAATTTCTTTCTTTCTTTTATTTATTTTTTTAAGAGGGAGTCTCTCTCTGTCACCCAGGCTGGAGTGCAGTTGTGCAATCTTGGCTCACTGCAACCCCCAGCTCCCAGATTCAAGCGATTCTCCTGCCTCAGCCTCCGGAGTAGCTAGGATTACAGGCATCTGCCACCACACCCGGCTAATGTTTGTGTTTTTAGTAGAGATGGGGTTTCGTCATGTTGGCCAGGCTGGTCTCAAACTCCTGACCTCAGGTGAGCTGCCCACCTTGGCCTCCCAAAGTGCTGGGATTATAGGCGTGATCCACTGCGCCCGGCCTCAGGGTCCCTTGAATTTCTGATGTTTTATGGAATATTTTAAAGTTTTCTGCCTGGAAAGGAGGGAGGACTGTGGATCAAAAAGTTTGAGTTAAACAAAATTTTGGAGATTCCTTTCCAGGGCCTTCAATACGCTGATATGCATTACAAAGCCCCAGAATGGGGGTAGGGATGTGGAGCACAGATTTCAGTGCTTTCTGAACGCTTTGGACTGAAAATCTATCTGCTGTGTCCAAAATCGCTAAGGACCTCCCGTTGTTAAATTCGATGGGCATGTAGCAGGTTGTGGAATTGTTAGCAGAAGAAACTGACACATGAAAGTTGCCAGTCATTTCTATTTCTGGCATGGGGACACTGAGTCATCTTGAAGCCGACTTCTTTGGGAAGAACCATGGGAGTGGCTCCTTTTAGTGACAGAGCCGTAAAGTTTTTGGGGTGCGCACACGACAGCACGCTCACTTAATATTCCCTTGCCTGGGACTGGCACCTGGACTTCCTAGGCAGACTCCAGTGCCTTGATCTCAGGTTGCTGGGGTGGTGGTGGCAGTTTGCCTGGAAGCCAGAACGCTTTCTGGAAGGAAGAATATTGACCTTTCAACTCTTCTTTTTGTTATTTTGTCAGGATCTTCTGGAGGCCTCAGAAAATAGTTCTCTTCTTCCCTGCCTGAGTTCTGAACAAATGTGAAACCAGAGAAAGTTAGATGAGAGATTTAAAACTTCTTTGTATGTGACTGACAAAGGCTTGGTTGGAGGGTGTGACTTTTCTGTTGGGGAACCTCACCTGCTAATGGGGTGCTCTAGCATTTTCCAGATGTGTCCACAGAAGCCTGGCCCCTGCACCCATACTGTGTTCTCCTTCCTCTCCTTAGACAACCTCACTCCTTCTCATGGCTTTGCTCACCTCCTCCCCACGTCTTCAGACCTCTGTAATCCGCTGATGGCTGGCAACTTTTTGGGCACCCCAAAATCAAGATCTCACAATATTACCGGAAAGAAGTCCTGATCCAGACCCCAAGAGAGGGTTATTGGATCTCGTGCAAGAAAGAATTCAGGGTGAGTCCGCAGTGCAAAGCAAAAGCAAGTTGATTAGAAAGTAAAGTGGTGAAAGATGGCTACTCCATAGATAGGGTAGGGCATTCCCGAAAGTAGGAGAAGAAACACGTCCACCCTAGGTATAATACTCATTTATGTAGGATAAAGAAGGTCATGGGGAGATGTGCTCTGCTACAAGGGTTTGTGATAAAGGATTGATTTTCTTAATTACTATATCTTGCAAGAATTGATAGTACTATCTTTAAAGCAAAATTAGGGATGTTTCTGTTCTCAAGATATTGGGATATCAGGATGTTATATGTAAAATGCTTATTCAGAAACAGAATGCTTGTTCCTTGGTACCATAAGGGAAAAAAATCAGCATTTAGACAAAAAGTTTTCTCAGCAAGGTAATTTTACTTTCTGCAGAAAGGGTGCTCCTCAGAGATGGAAAAATGGCAAGAGCACACCTGAATAAAGGAGGGAAGCAATTTCTATACCTCACGCAACTTGTCTCTGCTACTGTGTGCTGTCTCCATTGGCTGGAGCCAGACCTCACAATCTAAACTGAACCCAACTGGCTAATAATTTAAAACTTTTCTAAAGAGGTAAAAGCAATAGAGAACAAAGGAAAATAGGAAATTGCTTACAAAAAGACTTAGAAAAGTAATAACATTCCCAAATAAGGAAGCGGCATAGGCTGTGAGCTGGGACATGCCTGTGAGTACGTCCAGCACAGATATCTTGGTTAAAGTACAAGGACATGGAGTGTACTATGTGCCTGTGAGCATGTTTAACAGCTACATAGCATAGGGCTTAACAAAGAGTTATTAGCACAAAGCAAGGAGGCTTGAAGGAAGTTAGTCTTTAAAAGAAACTATTATTTCTAACACTTACAATTTATTCTCTAACAAAAAGGGAAAGTTGGAAGGTGAAACTTTTTACTTTCTACAGTTCCCTCCTCTTAATTTTATAGTTTTTCCTCTTCAAACTTTCTTAAGATGTCTTGGTCTAGGTGTTTTGCTTGAGTTTTTTAAAAGAAAAAGTTTTTCTGGTTGATGAAATGCCAGGGTAGAAGGGATAGCCAATTGAACTAGAGCACAAGTACTGCTCTAATTATTTGGCAGAATGTCCAGTAAAGG
The DNA here is from genome assembly GCF_000951035.1 of Colobus angolensis palliatus. NCBI lineage: Eukaryota > Metazoa > Chordata > Mammalia > Primates > Cercopithecidae > Colobus > Colobus angolensis. Next base: position 1,741,501 of record NW_012114411.1, on the reverse strand, counting down.
TCCTCTACAATACTACCATACAGCCACTCGGGATGAATAAAGGTGAACTGATGGGTCAGCTCTTGGAAGTGCCTGATCTCACTGCATCCTGTTAAGTCTCCAAGGAATGCCAAATTTTCCCCTTGTCACTGGAGACACGAGGTAAAGTTGGTCTTGAAAGGTGGAGGCTGGATGGCCCTCGGGGGCTGACCTGTAGGGTACTGCATTTTAGGAAACAGCGGAGAGAAGCTGGCACAGTTCACTATCCCAGGCTGTAGGATTCTGAAAAAGAGCTACCATGCAGTCCACGTCTTGTCAACTAGAGGATTATCCGAGTGGAAAGGGGACAACCTGGACCTCTGGCCTACCGTGCACACAAGCGTAACAATTGCTTTTATTTAGAGTGCGGACGGAATAGTTAATCCATTTTAGCCAGGCATTGACATCCTGATACCTTGTCTCAATTGTTCTTGTGTGCCTTAGGTTTTTGCTTTTACTATAGAGACTTTGGTCTTGTCACTGTGTCTAGGAGGAGTGATAACTAAACAGGCATTGAAAGTAATAACTTGAGGTGAGTTAGATTTAGTTACATTAATAAGATGGGGAGTAGTTAAAGGGAAGAAAAGAAAAAGAAAAGATGAAGTTTTCTTAGCTTTAACTTGGTAGGGCTTGACTCTGGAACAGTGGCCCATGACTCTGATGGTGATGTTGCTTTCTTGACTCAGGTGCGATGTGTCCATCCTTTTCTGCTGCGTGAACGGCAGCCTCAGTGGTTAGCAGCACAAGGTAAGGTCCTTCCCAGGCTGGCTCAAGTTTTTCTTCTTTCTATCCTTTGATGAGGATGTGGTTTCCAGGCTGGTGCTGGTGTACTGGAAATTCTAGGGGTGGTACGTGTGCTAAAGGACTTTTAGTTCTGAGGGAAAGGGAAGTGGAAGATAAACCTAGTATATAATTTCTGAGAAACGGATCTTTTGTTTTAAATGAGGGGACATCAGCAGTGGAATGTAAGTAAGACAACCTACAGGTATTTTTTTGACTTTATAGTCCCTAGTGCCTTCTTGCTGAGAAACGTCTTTTTAAAAAAAATTTTTACTTACGTTGTTTCTAAGCAACCCTTTGGGGCTCCTTATTTTGTTAGAACTTTGCATACCTTGGGGCTTGAAGCCCCACGGTGTGGTGTGGCCCTGTCCCCCTCTCAAGGTCTCGGCCTCTCTGTGGCCCTCATCGCCCCTGTGTGTTGCGGCCTTGGGGATGAGGGGCCTTGTGACTTATCCGGTCACCCCCGGACTTTGCTCCCGCCCGAACCCCCACTGTCTGGCCTCTGGCCTTGGGCGGGGCTGTGAGGTCTACCGGCCGCCTGGCCCCCTCCGGGACATAGGAAGTGTCCCTGTCTAGGTCCCCTTGCTGGCTTGTACCCCTGCCTCTCTAGGAGCCGCTGGAGGTGGAAACTTGTTGATATTAACTCTGTGCTAGACGGCCCCTAATGGGTTCTTTGATGCAGTTGGAATAAGATTTTCTTTATCAGGGGTTGGATAATATTTCTCTTTGGTTTAGCAATATTTATTTTTCTTTTGAATTTTCTTTAGCACCTATTTTTTAACCTTTTAATGTAGGTAAAAATCCATATTCTTATGCCTCCTTATAATCCTTTTACTAAAAGTATATTTTATTTTCCTTATATACCTTGCACATAAACTGTTTCTTTAATAGTTTTACATTCAGGAGGCCTAATTACTTTTAAATTATATAATATTTCTTGCATAAATTCTCTTTTATAACTTTTTTTTACAGCTTTCACAATCTTTGACATGCCTTAACTTTCTGACTTCCTTTTACACTATTTCTCTTCCTAGTCTTACCTTCTGTGTCTTTCTCTGATCTTTGTCTCTTCCAGTCTCTCACTTATTCTCTCCCTCTATCTTTCTTTCATTTGCACGCTCTCTCTCTGCCATGCCCTGTTTTTCTCTCCCTTACACTCAGTCTCTTGGGCTGGGTGGGATCCGCGCGGCTGTAGTCCGGGACTCGAGCCACCACCGGCCCAGAGGCTTGGCAGATGCCCGGTGCAGGTTGTAGGAGTCATTAACCCTGGGCCAGGGGACCCCCTTGTCTTTCCTCCTTATCTTTACATTCACAGCCCTTATAGCAACTTTCTTGGACCTTCTTTAAAGTACTGACCTTGCCTTCTTTCTCTTTGCATTCTTGAGTTCCCTTTCTTTTTTTAACCTCGTCTAGAAAACTTTGGAACTTTGCCAAAAGACTTTTGCTTTCTGTCTCTGCCTTTCTTTTTCTCTCTCTGCTGGTCTTCCCTGCCTCTGCCAGCCGCCCACACTGCTGTTCTCGCTTCTCCTTCCCCTTCCCCTAGGGCGCGGGCAGTGGGAGTGGAGCTTAGCCTCTTTCTTCCCCTGAGAAGAGGGGAAAGGGAAGTTTTGAATATCCTTTTTACTACTGGAGGTTTGTGTGATGTTTAATCTTCCCCTAATGGGGATTTTTCCCTTTTTTTTTTTTTTTTTGCGACGGACTCTCGCTCTGTCGCCCAGGCTGGAGTGCAGTGGCCCGATCTCGGCTCACTGCAAGCTCCGCCTCCCGGGTTCACGCCATTCTCCTGCCTCAGCCTCCCGAGTAGCTGGGACTACAGGCGCCCGCCACCTCGCCTGGCTAGTTTTTTGTATTTTTTAGTAGAGACGGGGTTTCACCCTGTTAGCCAGGATGGTCTCGATCTCCTGACCTCGTGATCCTCCCGTCTCGGCCTCCCAAAGTGCTGGGATTAACAGGCTTGAGCCACCGCGCCCGGTCACCTCTTTTTAACCTCTAAGACATCCCGACTAAGGAATACTTCACCACCACCCTACTCCCCTTGACCCCCACCCCCACCCCACAGCTTTTCTTTCCTGGTGCTGACCTAAGGAATGCTTTTCCGCTCCTGCTGTTTCTCTTACCTTGGTCTGTGTCCCAGCCAAGGAATGCTTTACGGCCTGCGGCGTTTTTTCCTTTATCCTGACTAAGGAATGCTTTACTGGCTCCTCCAGTGTTTCCTTCCTTGGCTCCTGCATGAGGTCGCCTGGTCCACGTGGTATGTGAGGATCCCTTACTCCAGGTTGCCGGCCAGTTTCTTTCTGCGTTGCTGAGAGTGCGCGTTTATTCATCACACCAGATGGGTCTCGATTCCTTACCCCTGAGGCCACTGCAACGAGCACCTCCTCATGAGAGAGGACTAGAGGCCGCCCTGGAAGGAGAATGTGTTCCCATATGTGCCACCATTTTGTTATACGTAAAATGTTTATTCAGAAACAGAGTGCTTGTTCCTTGGTACCATAAGGAAAAATCAGCATTTAGACAAAACGTTTTCTCAGCAAGGTGGTTTTACTTTCTGTAGAAAGGGTGCTCTGCGAGGAGTACACCTGAATAAAGGAGGGAAGCAATTTTTTTTTCAATTATTATTATACTTTAAGTTCTAGGGTACATGTGCACAACATGCAGGTTTGTTACATATGTATACATGTGCCATGTTGGTGTGCTGCACCCATTAACTCATCATTTACATTAGGTATTTCTCCTAATGCTATCCCTCCCCCTTCCCTCTACCCCTCAACAGGCCCCGGTGTATGATGTTCCCCACCCTGTGTCCAAGTGTTCTCATTGTTCAATTCCCACCTATGAGTGAGAACATGTGGTGTTGGTTTTCTGTTCTTGAGATAGCTTGCTCAGAATGATGGTTTCCAGCTGCATCCATGTCCCTACAAAGGACACGAACTCATCCTTTTTTATGGCTGCGTAGTATTCCGTGGTGTATATGTGCCACATTTTCTTAATTCAGTCTATCACTGGTGGACATTTGGGTTGGTTCCAAGACTTTGCTATTGTGAATAGTGCCGCAATAAACATATGTGTGTATGTGTCTTTATAGCAGTATGGTTTGTAATCTTTTGGGTATATACCCAGTAATGGGATCGCTGGGTCAAATGGTATTTCTAGTTCTACATTCTTGAGGAATCGCCACACTGTCTTCCACAATGG
>NW_012114411.1:1721124-1736507 GCF_000951035.1 Colobus angolensis palliatus | reverse complement strand
ATTTCATTGAGCAGTGGTTTGTAGTTCTCCTTGAAGAGGTCCTTCACATCCCTTGTAAGTTGGATTCCTAGGTATTTTATTCTCTTTAAAGCAATTGTGAATGTGAGTTCACTCATGATTTGGCTCTGTTTGTTTGTCATTGGTGTATAGGAATGCTCATGATTTTTGCACATTGATTTTGTATCCAGAGACTTTGCTGAAGTTGCTTATCAGCTTAAGGAGATTTTGGGCTGAGACGATGGGGTTTTCTAAGTATACAATTACGTCATCTGCAAACAGGGACAATTTGACTTCCTCTTTTCCTAATTGAATACCCTTTATTTCTTTCTCCTGCCTGATTTTCCTGGCCAGAACTTCCAACACCGTGTTGAATAGGAGTGGTGAGAGAGGGCATCCCTGTCTTGTGCCAGTTTTCAAAGGGAATGGGAAGCATTTTTTATCCCTTACGCAGCTTGTCCCTGCTACTGTGTCCTGTCTGCACTGACTGGAGCCAGACCTTACAATCTGAACTGAACCCAATTGACTAACAATTTAAAACTTTTCTAAATAGATGAAAGCAATGGAGAATGAGGGAGAGGAGGAAGTTGCTTACGAAAGGACTTAGAAAAGTAATAACATTCCCAAATAAGGAAGGGGCACAGGCTGCGAGCTGGGACATGCCTATGAGCAGGTCCAGCACAGATATCTTAGTTAAAGTACAAGGACATAGAATGTACTATGTGCCTGTGAGCATGTTTAACAGCTACATAGCACAGGGCTTAACAAAGAGTTATTAGCACAAAGCAAGGAGGCCTGAAGGAAGTTAGTCTTTAAAAGAAACTATTATTTCTAACACTTATGATTTATTCTTTAATAAGAGGGAAACTCTGAAGAGGAAGTTTTTACTTTCTACATAGGACACTCCTAAGTCTGGGTCTATTTATTAAACATTATCAATCTGTTCCCTTAGCCGCAAACATTTAGAGGCTAGGAATACCTTTCCAACTTTCATGGAGGGCAGTGCAGCAAGTCCCCGCCTCATTTTTCCTAGTCCTCACCCAAGATGGAATCGCTCTGGTTCAAATGCTTCTGACAACAATCCTAAATGTATTACTGTTGGCTGAATTGCTTTATCCGCTCTATTATCCATTTTAATTCCAGCCATCAACATTCGCCCATTTGCTAAGTTAGACATTTGGAGGCAGCTTTGACTCTTCTGCCCATACTGAGTTAACCATCGAGACCTGCCTCCTTTGCTTCTTCAGATTTCCTGGGATCTGTTAGCACCTCCCGTTCCAGCAGTGGTGTGCCGTTAAACGGTTAACAAAGCTCTGGGGGGCAGCCCAGATTTGTAGCATTGGCCAATTTCTATGATGTAACTACTCCCAGCCATGGCGGATTTCAAGTGATCAAAGATCTAACAGCCTTCAAAATTCCTAAAAGCATCACAATTGGCTTTTGCGAGATGATAGAAGCCAGCTCCAGAACCTGCTGGCCACAGCTGTGGCTGGAGCTTTCTCTGCCTGACCCTCTTGCTCCAACCTTCTGTCTTCTTAGGGTCGTTCTCTAGCTGCCAATAAGGTCTGTCCAAACTCAAATCTGACCATGCTGTTCCTAGATGATTCAGTGCACACCCCGTAGTGGATTACTGAGTTCTGGGTGACACAACCCAGTTACCTCCCCAGTGTCATGCTCCGTCACCTCGCGGGGTTGTCCCTGTCCATGCTGTGGGTGTGTCTTCCTTCTGCTGTCTGCTCCACCCCCACACTCCCCACCTCACCCTCTGTTTCTGGTCCCTGCCTTTGGCTTCTTTGAGATTCAGCTCAGCTGAAACCTCTTCCCACCATTCTTTCAGTTGGGTTAGGCGGCCCATCTGTGTGTTTATAACCTTTGCATGCTTTTGTCATGTATTTATTGAAGCGGTGTCGTTTGTCTGAGGTGAAACCTGAGGTTTGTTGTCTCATGTCGAGGAAATCAAGGACCCGAGCACACAAGGAGTGGGGTTAAGAGTGGAGGTTTAATAGGTGAGATAAAGAAAAAAGCTCTCTCTGCAGAGAGAGGTCTCAAGTGGGTCTTCTGGTCCACAGCGAAATGCATGGTGTTTTATAGCTGAGCTTGAGGAGGTGGTGTCTGATTAACATAGGGCACTTAAGATTTGGCTGGACCAGGTGCACCATTTGCATAAGGTGCAAAAACTGGTTAGTACTAGGTGTGCCATTTGCATAGGGCTTGAATTTCTGGTAGCCCCCACCCTAATATTTTTTAAACTCTGACTCCTGGGTTCAAGCAATTCTTCAGCCTCCCGAATAGCTGGGATTACAGGTGCCCACCACCTCGCCTGGCTAATTTTTGTATTTTCAGTAGAGACAGGGTTTCACCATGTTTGCCAGGCTAGTCTTGAACTCCTGACCTCAAGTGATCCACCTCAGCCTCCCAAAGTGCTGGGATTATAAGCGTGAGCCACCTCACCCAGCGTCCACCCTAATATTTTATTATGCAGGTGGGTTCTCTACCTGGCCAACGCTATACTGCCTGTTTGCTTACTGTACATGCAGGTGAAAAAGAAAAAAGAAGATGGAGCCTCCATGTCGAACATACCTGGCCCCCAGGTAGTCCTTTCCTATTGGTACAGCTGCCGGCATTCACCTGTGCAAGCTTCCAGCTTGCTTATCAATGTCTGCAGCTTGATTTTTCAGGCAGTTCTTTGTTAGAAGATAAATTATTTCGGGGCCGCTTTTGTTAAAAGCAAATTCCACTAAGGACTGTTTTGCCCTCACTATCTGCCTGAATAATTTCTACCTCCTGTGTCATTATGACATAGTATTTATGGGGTTTAAAAAATACTTTTCTGGCTAGGCACGGTGGCTCACACCTGTAATCCCAGCACTTTCGGAGGCTGAGGCGGGTGGATCACCTGAGGTCAAGAGTTCGAGACCATCCTGGCCAACATGGTGAAACCCCATCTCTATTAAAAATTCAAAAATTAGATGGACATGGTGGTGGGCACCTGAAATCCCAGCTACTTGGGAGACTGAGGCAGGAGAATCACTTGAACCCAGGAGGCGGAGATTGCGGTGAGCCAAGATCATGCCATTGCACTCCAGCCTGGGCAACAAGAGCAAAACTCCGTCTCCAAATAAATAAATTAATTAAATTAAACAAATTGCTTTTCTTATTAGTCTGTAAGTTTCTTGGGGGGAGAAATCATGGTTACTGTTTTTCGCCTGGGTTTATATCTACAGAGCTGAGAACAATGACTCCCTCATTGAAATAAATCAATAAATGCTTCTTAATTACACAAGAATGACTACCAAAGTTGTGTGTATGTATTTGTATGTGTGTGTGCATACATGCACTGGGGATGTGGTGGGGATATGACAGTTGTCTGGTCACAAAATTATGCACTTACATAATTTGGAAGGCTACAACATAGGTGAGTTTAGTTTTCATATTTCAATACCAGGCAGCAGATGGCTCTGGGCAAAAGAATAGTAAAGTCCATTTATCGTTGTATGCAGCTAAAATGGCCAGTTTCCAAAGTTCAGGCTCCTGCTCCAGAGAGTGTAAGAATTTGCTAGGGTGGTTGTAACAAAGTTACCACAAACTGGGTGGTCTAAACAACAATTTGTCATCTCACAGTTCTGGAGGCGAGAGGTTGGAGATCAAGGTGTCAGCAGGATTTGTTCCTTCTGAGAACTGTGAGGGAGAATCTACTCCGACCTCCTCCTAGCTTCTGGGGACTTGCTGGCAATCTTTGGCATTCCTTGACTTGTAGAAGCAGCACCCTGACTTCCCCTCATCTTCACATGGTGTTCTCCCTGTGTGTTTGTTTCTGTGTCCAAATTTCCTGTTTTATTAAGGTCCTGTTGGATGAGGGGCTTGCCCTTATGACCTCATCTTGAACTAATTCCATCTGCAACAACCCTATTTCCAAATAGGATCATGCCCTGTCTCAGTCCACTAGTGTTGCCATAAAGGAATACCTCAGACTGGGTAATTGACAAAGAAAAGAGGCTTATTCAGTTCTGCAGGCTGTGTCAGAAGCATGGGCTTCTGGCAGGGCCTCAGGGAGCTTCCATTCATGGCAGAAGGGGAAGGGGAGCCACTGTGGGTAGATCACATGGCGAGAGAGGAAGCAAGAGAGAGAGGGGAGAGATGCCAGACTCTTTCAAGCAACCAGCTCTCACGTGAACTAATAGGGTGAGGACTAATAATATGTATTACTGTGAGGATGGCACCATGCCATTCATGAGGCATCCACCCCCAGGACCCAAACACCTCCCATGAGGCCCTCCTCCAACAATGAGGATCAAGTTAGTTTCTTTCTTTCTTTTTTTTCTTTTTCTTTTTCTTTTTCTTTTTCTTTCTTTCTTTCTTTTCTTTCTTTCTTTCTTTCTTTCTTTCTTTCTTTCTTTCTTTCTTTCTTTCTTTCTTTCTCTCTCTTTCTTTCTTTTTCTCTTTCTTTCTTGTCTTTTTTTTCTTTTTCTTTTCCTTCCTTCCTTCTTCCTTTCTTTCTTTTTCTTTTTTTTTTTTTTTTTGATACAGTCTTGCTCTTTCACCCAGGCTGGAGTGCAGTGGTGTCATATCAGCTCACTGCAACCTCTGCTTCCTGGGCTCAAGCGATTCTTGTGCCTCAGCCTCCCAAGTAGCTGATACTACAGGCATGAGCCACAATGCCTGGCTAATTTTGCTATTTGTAGTAGAGATGGGGTTTCACCATGTTGCCCAGGCTGGTCTCAAATTCTTGACCTCAAGTGATCTGCCCACCTCGGCCTCCCAAAGTGCTGGGATTACAGGTTTGAGCCACTATCCCCAGCCTTTTTTGTTTGTTTGTTTAAACGGAGTCTTGCTCTGTTGCCCAGGCTGGAGTGCAGTGGTGCAATCTTGACTCACTGCAACCTCCACCTCCCGGGTTCAAGCGATTCTTGTGCCTTAGCCTCCAGAGTAGCTGGGATTACAGGAGAGGATCACATTTCAACATGAGATGTGAATGGACAGACATCCAAACGGTATTATATTCTGAAGTACTGGGGGTTGGGACTTTAGCGAGTGAATTTGTGAGAAGCACAGTTCAGCCTGCAGTAGAGGGAAGGGAGTACAGAGGCAAGGCTGATGGAGACTGTCCATGTGTAAGCTCTAGCCAGGAATGGAAGGGCCCATTTTGGCAGACAGCTTCTGGCCTTCCATGCTCATTTACTCTGAGTGATTGTTCTCTCTCTCTCTCTCTTTTTTTTTTTTATGGGACAAGGTCTCATTCTGCCACCCAGGCTGGAGTGCAGTGGAGCCATCATGGCTCACTGCAGCCTCAACCTCCTGGGTTCAAGTGATCCTCCCACCTCAGCCTCCCAAGAAGCTAGAACTATAGGCATGCCCCACCATGCCTTGGCAAGTTTTTTTTATTTTTTATTTTTATTTTTGTAGAGATGGGGGTCTCACTATGTTGCCCAGGCTGGTCTTGAACCCCTGAGCTCAAGTGATCCTGCCACCTTGGCCTCGTAAAGTACTGAGATTATAGGCATGAGCCACTGCACCTGGCTGCAATCATCTAAGTGGATTTCCTGTATCCCCCACATCCATCCCCCCTTTACCACGGTCATCTATATATTCCTCCTGTTTTTGGAGGCTGCAGCCCCCCATAATGACAAAATGGTTTTGACATTTGGCTTTTCTGCTGTCAGTGACCCTTTGACTAAGTTCCAGGCTGGTCACTGCCTTGCATTTTTCCCCTCATTTACGTAGGGCTGAGAACTCTTGCCCGTTTCCTGGTGCTGACCATTTATCTTCCTAAAGTCACTGAAATGGTCCATTAGAAGCCAAGGAATTAAGAGAAAGCTTTGGGAGCTCTGACTAGCAGGTCTTAGGTGAAGTAAAGTAAAATATATGAGTCTGGGGAAAACCCTGTGTCTGTTTTCATCCCTGTTTCCTCTAAGTCTGATTTCTGACATTTGGAAGATCATTCTTTTACTTTCCTCCGGTTTGTCACAGATAACCTGTTCGTCAGTCATTTGTAACAATCAAATACTTCTTTTTGCATACTATTTCACTCAATAGATGCTTTTGGCTGGGCGCAGTGGCTCATGCCTGTAATCTCAGCACTTTGGAAGGCCAAAGCGGGCGGATCACCTGAGGTCAGGAGTTCAAGACCAGCCTGACCAACATGGAGAAAACCTGTCTCTACTAAAAATACAAAATTAGCTGGGCGTGGTGGTGCTTGCCTGTAATCTCAGCTACTCGGGAGGCTGAGGCAGGAGAATCGCTTGAATCCAGGAGGCAGAGGTTGCAGTAAGCCAAGATCGCACCATTGCACTCCAGCCTGGGCAGCAAGAGCGAAACTCCATTTCACATACATAAAAAATAAATAAATAAATGATTTTATTAAAACCAAACTTTTTGGCAATTATTGTTTAAAAGGCCATAAAAATGATCGTTAAGGGTGTGAACTAAATGTGAAGGAAACTCAGCCAGTAGTCCGAAGATCTGGACTCACATCCTGGCTCCACTATCAACCGGTTACTTCATTCTCTGAGCATTCATGTCCTCATCTGTAAAACAGATAATAATGATACTTCCCTTGCTTGCTTTCTAAAGTCATAAGGATCATCTGAACTAATCTATACTGGAGAGATTTTTGGAATATGGTACAATGCAGTGCATCACTGTGGAATCCTTCGGAGGTACCAGACACGTGCGGTGAACAGCACGTGAGCATTGGACCCAGACACACCTATCTCTGAATTTGGACCTGTCACTAACAAGCTTGGCTTCCATGATGCTCATCTCTCTTGGGTTTCCTCCTCCCCACTTCGGTGACCACTTCACAGGCGCTCCAATTGCTGGAGTTTCTCAGGCCTTGGTTCTGGGCTCCTCTTTCTGTCTATGGAGTCTCTCTCCAGTTGATCTGATCATTTCCATGACTTTAAAGACCAGCTGTCTGCTGATGACTCCAACTTCATATCTCCATATCCAGACCCCTTTGTATTTCACACTGATGTGTCTATCTGCCTTCCTTGAGATTGCCACTCGGAGACTCACAGGCAGATCAAAGGCAACTGTACAAAAACAGGTCTGATTTTCTCTCTATCCAGCAAAGCCTGAGATGCCTTCCCCCTCCTTAGGACCCTCGCTCTTCATTTGACCTCCTTCAGGTCTCAGTGAGCTTACATTTCACCTTCCCTAGGTAACCTAACTGGGGAATCCATCCACAGTTATCCTCCATAACTTCACTCTACTCTTTTCCTTCAGAGTGCCTTCCACATAACATCACATGTTGTTTTTTGTTTACTTGACTGTTATTGATGATTCTTTCTAGAATGTTAGCTCCATGAGGGGAACAATGTCTCTCATTTGCTTTCTATCCCCATGGCCCTGCCAAATGCCTGACCAGCCACAGCTGCTCAGGAAATACAAGATGAAAAAATGAATGGGTATTCTGAGCAAGTTCTATGATATTAAAAGGATTGTGTGAAACATGAGACGACAGGTGGAGGAGCTCAGTCTAGTACCTGACACATTGTAGGTGTTTCATCAATGTTACTTCGCTTCCCATGTGGGGATATACATAAGAACAAACTGTGCATTGAAAAGCTCTTAATCAGGCTGGGTGCAGTGGCTCATACCTGTAATCCCAGCACTTTGGGAGGCCGGGATGGGCGGATAACCTGAGGTCAGGAGTTCGAGACCAGCCTGGCCAACATGGTAAAACGCAGTCTCTACCAAAAATACAAAAATTAGCCAGGCGTAGTGGTGGGCACCTGTAATCCCAGCTACTCAGGAGTCTGAGGCAGGAGAATCCCTTGAACCTGGAGATTGCAGTGAGCCAAGATTGTGCCATTGCACTCCAACCTGGATGACAAGAGCTAAACTCTTGTCTCAAAAAAAAGCTCTTAATCGAGTCTGGTGTGATGCACATCACGTAGTTCTAAACTTAGTGCACCAACTATAGAATTGATCACGGTGATACAAATGCCTTGGACTGTACTCCCAGATACAATGATTCCATTGATTTGTATCCTAATGCATATCGAAGTCTGAGAACCAGTGATGTTGAATATACAATAAAGTACAATATTGGGTATATTAGCCAGCGTTCTCCTGAGAAACAGAACCAATGGGGTTGGGGGAGAGAGAGGGAGAGAGAGATCAGATTTGTAGGGCACGCGGGCAGGCTGGATATTCAGGCCAGAGTTGATGTTGCTGTCTTGAGTCGGAATTCCACAGGGCAGCAGGCTGGAAAACACATGCAGGGTTTCTATGACGCATTCTTGAAGAGAATTCCTTCTACTTTGGGGAACCTCAGTTCTTAAAGCCTTCAAGTGATTAGATGAGCCTCCCGCCCCGCCCCCCTCACCCCTGCTGCTTTACACAGACTGTAAATGTTAATCACATTGGAAATACACTATCATAACAGGATCTCAACTGGTATTAGACAAAACACTGGGCACCATAGCCTACCCATGTTTTTTGTTTGTTTGTTTGGGTTTTGTTTTGTTTTGTTTTTTAGATAGGGTCTTGCTCTGTCACCCAAGTTAGGCAGTGGCATGACCTTGGCTCATTGCAACCTCTGCCTCCCAGGTTCAAGCAATTCTACTGCCTCAGCCTTCCGAATAGCTGGGATTACAGGCACATGCCACGATGCCTGGCTAATTTTTTTTCTTTCTTTTTTGGTAGAGACGGAGTTTCACCATGTTGGCCAGGCTGGTCTCAAACTTCTGACCTCAAGTGATCCGCTTGCCTCAGCCTCCGAAAGTGCTGGGATTACAGGCGTGGAGCCACTGTGCCCATCCGCCTATCCATGTCGATACATAAAATTAACCATTGCACTGAGCAAATCAGTTAATCATCAATTTTTGAAAAGTATATTGAGCATTGAAGGTTCATCCAATTCTAGGCCAGGTTTCATGGAGAATCTATAATGCAAAGTCATTCCTTCCTTTCTCCCCTCCCCACAAGGGTTTTTTCCTGGTTTATTTATTTATTTATTAGCATTTCCTCCCTTATTATTAGCAGATTCAATACTTTAAAAGTGGGGAGAGGTTCTTTCTTAGGAGCTTCTAAACCATTACCCATCTACCCAGGCTAGGAAGTCTGGGGAAAAAGAAAAAACCTATCTGATGAAAATAGGAATATCTGTATGTCATCTTCCCCAACTCAGATATCAATCACGTATTATTTCGTTTAAAAGCCAAAGAAACAAAAAAAACCACCAATTTTGGAGCTCCTACATGTGCCAGTCACTATGCAGGATGCTGGGGATACAAAACAAAAATGCTGGGCAAAACAAAAAATTGTTTTTTGCTTGTTAAACAAAGCAAAGGCATTTTATGAACCAGCAGAGGAAATAGGAAAACCATAGTGGAAAAGACTCCCTAGCTTCTGAGATATTGATAAGAAGTTGGAGAGATTTGTTATAAAAGGATATAAAGCATCGTTTCGGTGGGAAACCATTGGTTCATCGGGGTGCCAGGTTTGCAGTGGGCGCCTATGCGTCAGTTCTGTTTCTCGCCTGCGATTGTTTGTCCGTGTCCAGCAGATGGCGCCAAGTGACTGGCCGCGGCTGGGCTGTACCGCATCCTCTTTGGAGAACATGAAATCTATTTCTATAGGGCCAGCATCTTAAACAAGGCACTCATACTGTCTATTTGAGACCCTTTCTTTTGCTCCATTTTAATGTGGTATATGGGTCAAAATAAGAAATAGACAATAAAATGGTTTCTCCTCCTGGAATATGGTAATATTGTGGAAAACCGAGACACAAGTCCAACGTAGATAGCTCAGTAAAACAGCACCCTGACTTGGAACCGGCACGGGGAACTCGTGTGAGTGTGTATGTGTGTGCACACGTATTTGTGCTTGTGAGACAGAATGAACAGTAAAGGATGGAAGTGATAACAAATGCTTTAACAGGGATAAGGAGAAAGTATTGTAGAAAAATAAAGCTGAAGAAGATGAGAGAGACAGAGAGAGGGAGAAGGAGTAGGGGGAGAGAGAGAGAGGGACAGAGAGAGAGAGAGAGAGAGAGAGAGAGAGAGAGAGAGAGATAGTTAGTTCAAATGAACATGAGAGCTGGGGCCTTGGTTTAAAGGCTTTAGTTAAAAGAACTCCAGAAGAAAAGACTTGATTCCGCTGGGCACGGTGGCTCACGCCTGTAATCCCAGCAGTTTGGGAGGTTGAGGCGGGTGGATCACCTGAGGTCGGGAGTTTGAGACCAGCCTGACCAACATGGAGAAAAAAAAAAAGCTACTAAAAAAAAAAAAAAAAAGCCAGGGTATGATGGTGCATGCCTATAATCCCAGCTATTTGGGAGGCTGAGGCAGGAGAATTGCCTGAACCCCGGAGGCAGAGGTTGCAGTAAGCTGAGATCACGCCGTTGCTCTCGAGCCTGGGCAACAACAGTGAAACTCTGTCTAAAAAAAAAAAAATGATTCCTCTGTTTCTTGCAATCCTGGTAACAGGTGACTTGAATTTCAAGTGATTATCATAAACGGAGGATTAGAAAAGAGACACCAACTCTGGAACCAGTTCAATGCAATTCTTTGAGAGACTGTAACTTAGTGCTCATAAAGACTTGGAACGATCTACACTGCATAGTGTAGCTGTTAGAGGAGGTGACATCAAAGCTTTAGGTACTGAGAGGGATACTTCCTACTGTAGAAGGGAAGAAAAGAAAAAAGCAAAGGTGAGTTGGCATAGTAGACCTATTGGGTTTAGTCTCTCACTGTTAAGCTTTTAAAATCTCTCATTAAAAAAAATGTCTTGGGCAGGCCACAGTGGCTCATGCCTGTAATCCCAGCACTTAGGGAAGCTGGCACGGGAGGACTGCTTGAGCTCAGGAGTTCAAGACCAGCCTAGGCAACACTGAGAAACCCCGTCTCTACAAAAAATTAGCCAAGCGTGGTGGCAGGTACTTGTAGTTGTAGCTGTAGCCTCCTAGCTACTCAGGAGGCTGAGGTGGGAGGATTGCTTGAGGGGGAGGTTGCAGTGAGCCATGATCATACCACTGCACTCTAGCCTGGGTGACAGAGTGACATCCTGTCTCAAGAAAAAAGTCTTCATCTAATAAGGTGAAAGATGGAAGGGCATGTGGTTACTCCTGCTGCAGTTGGATTTGTTTGTTCCATTTAGAAGCTGCTTTCAGAGCAGGAATGACCCTGAGTTTAGAAAACAGTTCCCTGTGTCTGTGCTTGTGTGTTCTTCCAGCTCAGTGTCCTTTGTCGCCTGTCCTGAGACATTGCAGGAAGGAAAACCAAAAGAGAGCATTCTTGAGCTATTCCAGAGAGATCACAGAGGCCACCACCAAAGAGAAGACTAAGAATCTACCATAGTTTGCCTCAGTAAAATGCTGTTTTTCTTAGGAGCTATTGCAAGTTATAAAACTCCTAAGTGAAATGATTGTGTGGCCGGGGATAGTGGCTCACGCCTGTAATCCCAGCACTTTGGGAGGTCAAGGCGGGTGGATCATAAGAGGTCAGGAGATCAAGACCAGCCTGACCAACATGGTGAAACCCGTCTCTGCTAAAAATATACAAATTAGCCAGGCATAGTGGCACATGCCTGTAGTCCCAGCTACTTGGGAGGCTGAGGCAGGAGAATCACTTGAACCCAGGAGGTGGAGGTTGCAGTGAGCTGAGCTCGTGCTACTGCACTCCAGCCTGGGCGACAAAGTAAGGCTACGTCTCAAAAAAGAAAAAAAAAAAAAAAGAAAGAAAGAAAAGAAATGATTGTGCAGGCAGAAATGTCTTTAAGGCATCATTGTTACAGAATTTTGCTCCTTAGTTCAGCTAAAACTGGGTTCATGTGACATGACCAGCAGAATTTAGACATGCAGTCATATTGAAGTGTGGGCAGAGCAGCATTTTGTTGGGCATAAGGGGGAAAAAAAGAAAAAAACAGCAAAGTGAGATGGCGTCCTGCTAACAAGCCCCCCACCTCACAGACTGGATCCCAGGCCACCACACAGGAACTGAAGAGCCAGGCTCCTCCTCCGCCTGTGGCTCCACCCTGTTCCCCCAGTGCACACGTGGGCAGGCTCAGAGGAGGCGCTGGGCAGGTTCCCTCATCTACACAAAAGCATCTGATGTAAACACTTGCGGGGTGGGTCAGAGATTCTCTGGGGACACCATTATATCTGCCTAGGCATTTGACTATCTCATTCCCCCCTCTAAAGAATTACATCCAACGGCAGTTAGAATAAGGTTAGGATAAGGATGATGACCAAAGTTAACTGCTTTCTGCTAACAGGGGTGCTGTTTTGGGGAAAACAGCAGTCAGAGCTCCCTCAGAGGCTTATCTAACGATCCCCAGCAGAAGAGGCATCGTCTGAGGCTCTGGTTGCATGAAGGTTTGGAGTGTGATGGTCTGAAGTCAAGAAGAGACAATCAGGTTATTAGGAAACATACATCAAAACAAAACAAGGAGGTTACAGTAAGGACAGTTCAAAAAATTCCAAGGCCTTTTACTGGTTTGCAAAGGGAGAGGGGAGGCCAAAAGCCCAGCTGGTTAAAAAAACAAAGAATGAAACTACCCTTTTGCTGGCATTTGGATTTCTGGGTTCCCTTCCCCTGAGCCCAGTCCTAAACCAGCCAGTCTAAGGTTTGGGAAATTAACTCTTCCCAGTTTGGAGGATGCATCTGAGGAGAGTGTCTCATAGTACAGAGACACTGTTTTCTATCACTGAAGAGAAGACAGAGGTAAAAAAAGGAAAAAAGAAGATTTGTTTTTAGAGGAGTCCCAGGGGTTCAGGAGGCATTTGAAAGAGATACAGACTGAAGATGAATGGCTACCCATCTAGGAAGAAGGGAGCAGGCATGCCTGGTTCCCTTCTCTTCCTAGCAAATACCCAGAGTACGTAAGGGAAGGAAAGTGAGGCATTCCTCTTTCTTTCCTCTGTCCTCGTATCCCCAAGTCCTGGCAGCCACAACAGGGTGCCACCCATGGGTGTCAAAGTGGCTTTCTCCCATGTAAAAAGGGGGGCCTAAGGGCTGGGAATATCTACTCTTACCCACATACGTCCTATCCGCTCTGTTGTCAGTAGCCTTTGAATTCTGTAGACCTCATTTATGCCATGGACTCTAGCACGACCTTTATCCATGGAACCGGAAGCTTGGCTTAATCAGCAGGAATTAGACATGCTCACCTGTGCTGTGTCTTTTAACTTCCATTATCATCTGTCTCTGGAATCCTCAGATCCAGTTTTCTTTCCTAGGGCTTTGAGCTGAAGTTTGGAATTGAGTTTGGGACAAAAATATGTCTTAAGGGGGGTTGCATAGACTCCTTATTATAAGCTGAATGCTAAGGTGGAGCAGTGGAATTGAGCCCTCCTCCAACAAGGGAGCAAAAAGGATGTCTTGTGACACGCCCAGATAACTGGTGGCTATAGTTATGCTTGCTAAGATTTGAGTGATGGGGCTTGGCTTTGGTTAGCTCCCTTTGTCTTACTTTCCCAAAAAGGAAACCTCTGGGTGGTGGGCATCCTGTTTATTTTCATCACCTGGCAGGACTTGCAGGCTAATTGCTCAGGACTAGAATACTGATTCAGATTTTTACATCACCCATCCCTTTTGTTTTTTTCTGAGCTGCAGCCAGAGATTGCTGTTTGGTTCACAGGAACAAGCAGGGTTCGTCTAAAATGTAGGCAAAAAGTTAAAAACAATTAATGAGTCTAGAACCTAATGATAAGTTTTGAAACATTATTTCTCTTTCTCTAGTCCTCATTTTTGTTAAAAACAAATCATGATAGGACTGAGTTGTTTGCAAAATAGACTTCAGTGTTATACTTGGCCTAATTTTTGCGTAAAGTACAGCAAGAATAATTATTCCTAAACAGGCCTTTTAGATTGGCTTTGATGGAAATTTGTTCCACAGGGAATCTCAAGTAAGACCTTTTAAAGCTGAGCCTAGCCATGGGTTTGTATCCTCAAATACCGATGAGTTGGGCAAACTCCTCTCTTCTTGAAGTTTCAAGAGATGTGGGCCCCTGGGTCTGTTGGAAAGTGACATTCTTTACCTACTACAGGTTAGGAACCCTATATGGGGACTGTGTACACAAGGTATGAGGCCAGTTTCTCCCATGGGGCTTTATTGGCTCTGCAAGTCAAGCTTGACTCCTTAAACGGAAGCATACCCTTCCAGTCAAAGCCTTATTCAAGCAACCAGTTTCTTTAATTGTGTCCCGTTGCAACCAGTTTCTCCAATGTGTCCTGTTGCAAAAGAAAATGGATTCTTATTGCACTGACACAAACAACTATATGGCCATAAATTAAGAATACTCACAACTAGTTTTCAAATTCTGGAGAAACCAGGTAGAGAGACAGAGACAAATATACTCCAAATTTTGTTCACAGGAGTATACGTTACTCAATTATTAAAGGCTGTAATACTCAAAATAAGTTTGCTTGACTCTGAAAAACAAAACAAGGATCAGCAGTATTTCAAGCAAAAGTCAAAAAGATTACTTCAGTTTTGCATTAGATAGGCCATTCAGTTAACTCTTATTTTGCTTGATATTCATAAACATTTCAGCTTTTCATGAGTCCTGTATGTTTTTCCTTTATTCCAATGTCACAATCTCCAAAGTTATCAGAAACCTGCCTTTCATTCAGAGCACCTGTCAAAGTTCTATAACTGATTATAAACCATCTTTTGAAGAGGAGCAAAAGAAGACAATTGTCTGTAAATAACAAAATGTCCAGGGTAGTTATAGTCAGAAACATGATAGACAAATAAATTTGGTTATCTCCGTGGTTTACAATAACTTAACATAATAACCTTAATTATAATTGATAGCATATACTCAGACATTAGAATTTTAGACTTCCCATACAGTTTTGGAACATATATTAATATAATTCTCTAAAATCTAACCTGAAGATTAAACATCATTTTGGCAATCCCGTGTACTTAAACATGTCAAATAATCCTGTTCACCTCTCTTTTGGATACTCCAGAGGCCCTCTGTAGCATCCCAAAGGCCAGGCATCAGGAAAGACAATTTTGAAACTGAAGTTTGATTTTGGGAAGTCTGTTATGTGTTAGAGATTTAAAACACCTGATGTTATCAAATACAATTCCAGATTGCCATAAATTATTTATTTTGCCAAAATGATGACTGAAATTTTAAAAAAGCAAAAAACCTCGTATAACCTTTTACAAATTTTGCTAAAGACCACATTAATGCCTTTAGAGTACCTTGTTGGCCGGGTGCAGTGGCTCACGCCTGTAATCTCAGCACTTTGGGAGGCCGAGGCGGGCGGATCATGAGGTCAGGAGATCAAGACCATCCTGGCTAATACAGTGAAACCTCATCTCTACTAAAAAATACAAAAAAATTAGCCGGGCATGGTGGTGGGCACCTGTAATCCCAGCTACTCAGGAGGCTGAGGCAGGAGAATGGTGTGAACCCAGGAGGC
>NW_012114411.1:1712639-1717464 GCF_000951035.1 Colobus angolensis palliatus | reverse complement strand
ACACATAAAAATCAAATAGAGGATGAAAAATTAGCAAGACACCGTGCCTAGAACAATTATTTATATCGTAACCACCCAAGGGGTTCACCTTGCCCGCTGCCTAGACAGAGATGATTCATCAAGACAGGGGAATTGCAATAGAGAAAGAGTAATTCAAGCAGAGCCAGCTGTGTGGGAGACCAGAGTTTTGTTATTACTCAAATCAATCTCCCCGAGCATTCGGGGAGCAGAGTTTTGAAAGAAAACTTGGTGGGTGGGGGGGTAAGCCAGTGAGCCAGGAGTGCAGACTGGTCAGAGATGAAATCGCAGTAAGTCAGCTGTCTTCTTGCATTGAGTCAGTTCCTGGGTGGAGGCCATAAGAGCAGATGAGCCAGTTTATTGATCTGGGTGGTGCCAGCTGATCCATCAAGGGCAGGGTCTGCAAAATGTCTCAAGCATTGATCTTAGGAGCAGTAGAGGGAGGGTCAGAATCTTGTAGCCTCCAGCTGCATGACTCCTAAACCGTAATTTCTAATCTTGTGGCTAATGTTAGTCCTACAAAGGCAATCTAGTCCCCAAGCAAGAAGGAGGTTTGCTTGGGAAAGGGCTGTTACCATCTTTACTTAAACTATAAACTAAGTTTCTCCCAAAGTTAGTTCAGCCTACCCCCAGGAATGAATAAGGACAGCTTGGAGGTTAGAAGCAGGATGGTGTTAAGTTAGATCTCTTTCACTGTCTCAGTCATAATTTTCCAAAGGCAGTTTCAATATCATCCCTTGTAACAGAAAACATTTAAGACTGTTTGTAAGAATGCATATATAAAACAGTGTGGTACAGATTTAAAATATGAGAATAGTAGAAGTAGGAACATTAAGGAGGACTGGAGAAGAATCCAGTACAAAAAAGCACCCCGTGGCGTCTTTTGTTGACTGTAAACTTTCTGGCAACCATTGCAAAAGAGAAACTCGGTCAGTCAGTCACAAGATAAAAGCAGGCCAATTGTTCAGGAGAAGCACAATTATTCCTCATATTAAGACTGAGGACTAAGCTCTGATTTCTTCTTATCTTGCCCCAGTTCTTATCTAAGGGATCTGGGGAGTCATGCCCTCCAAGCCATAAATTCTTATCAGATGGGTTTTATTTAACCCTACATATTGCAACTTACTTTCCTTTCTGAATCTGGCATAACATTACGTGGCAAAGAAGAAAATCAAAATATTTTACCCCAAAACATGTTTCTTTGCCATATTTTGAAATGGCCCTGCAAAGCTGTCCTTTCTGGGGGGAAAAATTTACATCTCTAAAGAATCTCTATTAACATAGCTAGATCTTTTTCTTCCAGGCCCTCCCAATCCTGAGATTAACTGAGAGTCTAGCACCTTCTAAAGGTCTAAATAGGAAACAGTTGTCATCTATTGTCTCTAAGGGCAGCCACTATGAGACTTCAAAAGAGCCTCAGTCTCCACAGTCTTTTATCTGAACCCGAATATTTCCTTTTTATTGATCCTAGGTCTTTAGACAAACTCAACCAATCGGCAGCCAGAAAATGTTTACATTTATCTATAGCCTGGAAGACGTCATCCCCATTCCTTTCGAATTGTCCCGCCTTTCTCCACCAAACCAATGTATTTCTCAAATGTATTTGATTGATGTCTCGTGCCTCCCTAGAATGTATAAAACCAAGCTGTGCCCTGACCACCTTGGGCTCATATTCTCAGGACCTCCTGAGGGCTGTGTCATGGGCCATGGTCATTCATATTTGGCTCAGAACAAACATCTTCAAATATTCTACAGAGTTGGACTGTTTTCGTCCACAAGACCAGAGGGGATGCTCCCAGCCATCGTCTTTGAGACGAGGCTGAGTCATGTAATAAACAACATCTCTGATATCTTCCCAGCAGATGAACCAGTGTTTTACAGAACTGCTTCCCATAACATTAGGTGGATCATCACCGGAAGCCCATTCCAGTAACAGCAGTTCTGTGAGGAGGTGGAATTGTGTGTTTCAGCTCTCTGCGATTCTGCTTTGTATCCTCAGGAAGATTTTAGAATGGCTGGAAAATCCATAATTTATACTCATTCCTAGTTGTTTGGGTTTTACAACACAATCACAACTGTCCTCTCTTTTCATCCTCAAAAACCTCTCTGAGACAGGGATTATTAAAACTGTTTCACAGATTTAGAAACTGAATCCAAGCATGGTTCGACAGTTGGAAAATTATGGAACAAGGATTTGAACCTGCAATTCCCAATCTAATCTTGGGCCATGCCTTTATTTTTTATTTATTTATTTTTTTTTTTTGAGACGGAGTCTCCCTCTATCACCCAGGCTGGAGTGCAGTGGCTCGATCTCAGCTCACTGCAACCTCTGCCTCCCGAGTTCAAGCGATTCTCCTGCCTCAGCCTCCGGAGTAGCTGGGATTACAGGCATGCACCACCACACCCAGCTAATTTTGTATTTTTGGTAGAGACAGGGTTTCTCTATGTTGGTCAGGCTGGTCTTGAACTCCTGACCTCAGGTGATCTGCCCGTCTCAGCTTCCCAAAGTGCTGGGATTACAGGTGTGACCCACTGCACCTGGCCAAGATTAATTTTTATACTCCTTTCATCATTTGATTAAACCTTCAGCTTTACCTTATGCAATTCAAAACAATCCTTCAAGCCTAGGAAATAATTTACATTTCCAGGCCTCCTTATAATCTTTTGCTAAAAACATATCTTACTGTTCTTACACACCTCACGTGTAAATCAATTTGCAGTAGTTTTGATTACATGTTATAATGGTAACTCCCCGCAATTTTAAACTTTTATATAGAACCTAGTAACTTGTTATAATTATGTACAACTTGCAGCGAAGGTTTGAGTCTTTCCAGCATAATTAAGGGTGTGGTTAATTCCATGTCTCTAGGCCTTACCACTTGTGAAGCAGGCAAGTCAAACAGTTCTCAGAAACCAAAAAGGCAGTTTATAACCTTAAAACATTAAGGAAACCTAGTATCTGACTTGCATTAATTTAGATCACCTATTTACATTTTGATGACATCTGCATTTTACCAGTAATCTTTAAGGCTGCTTTTATTTCTTAAGGATTAAAGTCATGTGAACTGAAACGTACCACAGCTTTTATCTTCCAATTTAAAAAACATTTGATTCAAGCTCTTATCCTTTTTTAAGTCAATCAATTAGAGCTTTTTTATAGACATCACACACAACACATATATAACTACACAGGCAGAAGAAAACGCAGTAGCAGTGAGATTTTTCATCTGCCAATCTCCTAATTGGATTATTGGCCTCTGTGTGGTGCCCTTTAAGAGACAGGGCTAGAAAAACATGCAGCTTTTAAGGCCTAATAAAACAGGCACTACTGGGAGGCAAAAACAGATTTTGAGAGGGATCTATCTGCATTTAATTCCTGGGGTTCCATGAGAAAAACAGGTTTCTTCCCAAAACGGGGTTAGTGGCACCTTGTCTGTTTTTCCCAAGGAGTCCTATGCCCCCAGGAGTTATCTTAGGGCCTCTCAATGCATACATTAAGAGTGACAAGGCAAAATGGAGAAAAATAATCCAGTCTACTGAGAAAATGCCCTTTCCAGCAAAGAGATCCAAGAAAAAAACAAAACAAAACATAAAGACCTTTTAAATATACTTGTAACTTGGATATCCACTTTTAATTAAGCTGAGTGCTCTTTGAGAAAAACCTTTTAACTCCCTTATTACCCAACTAGCCGCACCAAGCGGCCAATATTTCTGGCTTTCAAACTATACTAAAGTTGACCTCCCACGTGCTCAGAGAAAGGAAGATAAAAGGCGGTTCGTGGAGGGGAAGAGAATCAGCAACAGGTCATGCAGATATCAAACTAGAAAGGACTTATTCCCTAAGACAGGATTGAACCCAGCCGCCATTGTAAAATGCTGGAGGAGGCTAAGACAAAACATTGCCACGTGGTTACAGGTCATGCTCCCCAAAACAAGATGGAGGCCTGCAGCAAGGTTTGCTACTCACCATACAGAAAGTCATGCAAAGCCCACCAGACTGGCTACAGCTAAAGACCAACCTCACAAATCCTTTTTCATAATTAAAACTTTACAGCGAATATACACAGTGATCCTTATTCCTGGACTAGTAAAATGTCTTCAGAAAAAAAAAAAAACCCTTCTCGCTTACAAGTTAAATGCTGACAGGCTAGAGAAAGGAAAAAAAAGTTTAAAATGCAGGGTTGGAAAGATGCCTGGGGAAAGTACCTCTTATTCTTATACAAATGGATTCCTCCAACAGGGAGAGAAGCTTAATTGCTGTCCCCATTGGGCACCCTTGGGCCATGGGCCATGCACCCCAGCTCTGGCTGGGAGGGAAGTGAGAACCCACCATTTGCCAGTCTATCTTGCAGGTGCCTAAAGCCATTGAGGTGAGGTGGCACGCAGTTTTCTCTATCCTCAGAAGAAGTTCAAGGACAAAAAGGCTTAGAAGCGAAAGGGAAAAACGATTTTTTGGTTCACATCTTACCCACCCTTCCTCAAGCTCGTCTAGGAGCCAAAATGTTGCAGAATTTTGCTCCTTAGTTCAGCTGAAACCGGGCTCTAGCTTGTGAGAAGACCAGGAGAATTATATGCAAACACATTGAAGGGTGGGCAGAGCAGGGTTTTATTGGGCGAAAAGGGGAAAAGAAAAACCCTCAGCAAAGTGAGATGGCGTCCTGCTAACAAGCCCCTCACCTCACAGATTGAATCCCAGGCCACCACATAGGAACTGAAGAGCCAGGTTCCTCCCCCTGCCTGTGGCTCCACCCCGTTCCCCCAGTGCACATGTGGGCAGACTCAGACAAGGCCCTGGGCAGGTTCCCTC
>NW_012114411.1:1691015-1708239 GCF_000951035.1 Colobus angolensis palliatus | reverse complement strand
TTTTTTTGTATTTTTTAGTAGAGACGGGGTTTCACGGTGTTAGCCAGGATGGTCTCGATCTCCTGACCTCATGATCCACCCATCTCGGCCTCCCAAAATGCTGGGATTACAGGTTTGAGCCACCGCACCCAGCCATGGGCCATGCCTTTATTACCAAACCTCTTAGAGCCCTCTCTTCCTTGAATTTTTTTACTCCATTAAAATCGGATTTTTATATCTACACCTCTGTTGAGATTGCTATCATAAAACTCACAAATGATATTTTTATTGTCAAACCCAGTAACCCCTTTTTTCAGCCTTTAAAAACAAAATTTGAATGCTAGGTGTGTTGGCTCACACCTGTATTCCCAGCACTTTGGGAGGCCGAGGAGGGAGGACTGCTTGAGGCCAAGGTTTAGAAACCAGCCTGGGCAACATAGCAAGACCCCTGTCTCTACAAACAATTTAAAAATTAGCCAGGTTTGGTGATGTGCACCTCTAGTCCCAGCTACTTGGGAGGCTGAGGCAGGAGGATTGCTTGAGCCCAGGAGTTCAAGGCTGCGGTGAAGCATAATTGCATCAGTGCACTCCAGCTTGGGCAACAGAGTGAGACCCTGTCTGTTATTTACAAAGACACTCTTTGGCATTCTGTTTTCCTTTGTCCTTGGGAACTCTTGTTACTCCTGATATCCCTCCCACCTTTCTGATGACTTCTGCTCCTTGGCTTTTATGGGTAACTCCTCTCCAGCCCACATCCCAAATGCTGGCACTCCCTGAGGGTCCATCTTTGGTCCTCTCCTCTTCTTACTCTATGCATTTTTCCCAAGAGAGCCAATCCCCTTTCATGAATTCAGACGCCATCTCGACAGCATGAATTCCCAGACACGCACAGCAAGGTCACGTCTTCCATGAGGTTGAGTTCTGAAGTCTGAGGCTGAGGTAAAAATAGCATTTTCTCACTCTGAAATTTGTTCATTGTTTTTGTTTTGTTTCAGCTGATGCAACAGCTGGCTCAGATTTGGAGCCATTATGTAGAAAAACAATGTTTTTTGTTTTTGTTTTTGAGATGGAGTCTCACTCTGTTGCCAGGCTGGAGTGCAGTGGCACAGTCTCGGCTCACTGCAACCTGACTCCCTGGTTCAAGTGATTCTCCTTCCTCAGCCTCCCGAGTAGCTGGGATTACAGGCATACACCACCATGTCCAGCTAATTTTTGTATTTTTAGTAGAGACGGGGTTTCACCATGTTGGCCAAGATGGTGTCAATCTCCTGATCTCATGATCTGCTTGCCTCAGCCTCCCAAAGTGCTGGGATTACAAGCATGAGCCACCGTGCCCAGCCAAAACAATGTTTGTTTTAAAGGCTGAAATTTTACTCAGAGAGTTCACAATGTGAGAATGTACAAGAGAAATGAGGCCATTGGAGGAACAGCAGATTCACACCTCCCATTTTGTGGTCAGTTTAGACCACATAGCCATAAAGTGAAATGGCAGAAAAAAAAATTTCAGTAATTTTTCCTTTCTCTCTATGATTTATTTAGGAGCAAGCCCACACAGTGAATTTGTGTGTTAACGATGACTCTGTTCGTCTCCACCCCATCTCTCACTGTCTACCTACTAGGCCTTTCCCGTTTGGTTGTCCTGCAAGATTTCAAATTCAACATGTCCAGTATTTATTGTCTTTACCTCCCATCCCAGTTTTAATTAGATGTAGCAAGATGTTCACTCAGTATTGTTGCTGTAACAAAGATACTCCCACATTTTAATGATTTAACCAATAAAAAACTTATTTCTCATCTCATATCCAAAGTAGGTGTTCTAGGGCAGAAGATAGGGGGTGAAATTGGGGCATGAGAGGTCTGCTCTGCAAAGTCGTTCAAAGGTCCAGACTGAGGACTGCCGTCTTCAATAGGCGGCTTCCAGGATCGCCTTTGCATCATCCAGACAGGAGAAGGGAACAGAAAAGAGGATGCAGAAGGGCATATCTAAATTTTAGCATCACCCTTATGAAATGTACATATGCCAGCAATAAGTCTACAGTATGGGAGGGAGCATAACACCAAACTTTGGTGGACAGTTTGTCTGCCACACTCCCTTCCTCCCTGTTTCTCATCTGTTCTTCCATCAGTATTTCCTGTGTGTGTGTGTGTGTGTGTGTGTTTTCTGTAAAATGGGCCAATAATAGTACTCTCCACAGGAGTTGTTATGAAAATTGAGACAGGCTATGTGAAGCAATTAGAATACGCCTGAGTCATATGGATGCACCAGACTGTATGAATGCTAACAGTTATTCATTAGCAGTGGGACTTCCTCAGCCACCCAGTTGTGCCAAGCTAGAAACGCTCTTTTCTCATCATCCACCTCCAATCAACAAGTCCTGCTTGTTCATTTAAAAATTCATACATCTTTACTTTTCTTTAAATGCAAGGCATAGGCCTGCAGGTCTCTGTCGAGCCACAGACACAGGTCTCTGATCCACAGGAGGGGGTTTGCTAAAGTTGTGAAGAACAAGACCGACTTTAAGAGATACCAAGTGAAATTTAGAAGACGACAGAGGGTAAAACTGATTACTATGCCCGGAAACGCTTGGTGATACAGGATAAAAATAAATACAGCACACCCAAATACGGGATGATAGTTTGTGTAACAGAGTTATCATTTATCAGATTGCTTTTGCCTGTATTGAGGGGCATATGATAGTCTGCACAGCATATGCACACGAACTGCCAAAATATGGTGTGAAGTTTGGCCTGACAAATGATGCTGCAGTGTATTGTCCTGGCCTGCTGCTGGCCCTCAGGCTCCTCAGTGGGTTTGGCATGGCCAAGATCTATGAAGGCCAAGTGGAGGTGACTGGCGATGAATACGATGTGGAAAGCATTGATGCTCGGCCAGGTGCCTTTACCTGCTATTTGGATGCAGGCCTTGGCAGAACTACCACTGGCAATAAAGTTTTTTGGCACCCTGAAGGGAGCTGTGGATGGAGGCTTGTCTGTCCCTCACAATACCAATGATTCCCTGGTTATGATTCTGAAAACAAGGAATTTAATGCTGAAGTACACCAGAAGCACATCAGGGGCTAGAATGTTGCAGATTACATGTGCTACTTAATGGAGAAGGATGAAGATGCTTACAAGAAACAGTTCTTTCAATACATAAAGAACAATGTAACTCCAGATATGATGGAGGAGACATACACGAAAGCTCATGCTGCTGTATGAGAGAATCCAGTCTATGAAAAGAAGCCCCAAAAAGAAGGTTTTTAAATTTTTTTTTGAGACGGAGTTTCGCACTGTCACCTGGGCTGGAGTGCAATGGCGCAATCTTGGCTCACTGCAACCTCCGCCTCCCTGTGTTCAAGTGATTCTCCTACCTCAGCCTCCCGAGTAACTGGGATTTACAGGCGCCCGCCACCATGCCCAGCTAATTTTTTGTATTTTTTAGTAGAGAAGGGGTTTCCCTATATTGGCCAGGCTGGTCTCAAACTCCTGACCTTGTGATCTGCCTGCCTCGACCTTCCAAAGTGCTGGGATTACAGATGTGAGCCACCGCACTCGGTCAAACCAAACAATTTTCTATGAGGATTTTTCAGATACAGAGAATAAACTTATTGACAGAAAAAAAAAAGCGAGTAATAGATATTTCTGATGTGGAACTTATATGGATTTAGACTTTTTTTTCAAGAAAACAAACCAAGAAACCCTCTCCCTGAGGGATCCGATGTGTTTAAATGGCTTCAATTGCCATCTTGAAAATGGTCACATATGACTATGGAACTGGATTGGAGCTCCCAGCTGGAAGGAATCATGAAAAGTCTTGTCCCCTCATTATTTTAAAAATTTTATTATTATTATTATTTTTTTCTTTTTTTTTTTGAGATGGAGTCTCACTCTGTCACCCAGGCTGGAGTCTCACTCTGTCGCCCAGGCTGGAGTACAGTGGCCCGATCTCAGCTCACTGCAAGCTCTGCCTCGTAGCTGGGACTACAGGTGCCCACCACCGCGCCCGGCTAGTTTTTTGTATTTTTTAGTAGAGACGGGGTTTCACCGTGTTAGCCAGGATGGTCTCTATCTCTCGACCTCGTGATCCACCCGTCTCGGCCTCCCAAAGTGCCAGGATTACAGGCTTGAGCCACCACGCCCAGCCCTAAAATTTTATTATTATTTTTTAAGACAAGGTCTCTCTCTGTTACCCAAGCTGGAGTACAGTGGCACCACCATAGCTCACGGCAGCCTCAACTCCTGGGCTCAAGCAATCCTCCTGCCTCAGCGTCTTGAGTAGCTGGGATTACAGGTACATGCCACCATACCTGGCTATTAAAAAAATTTTTTTTATAGAGATGGGGTCCTGCTATTGCTGCCCAGGCTGGTCTCAAACTCCTGGACTCAAGCAATCCTCCCGCCTTGGCTCTCCAAAGTGCTGGGATTACAGGCAACAGCTACTGTGCTGGGCCTGTCCCCTCATTTTAGAACTAAGGATGCAGCCCAGATAATGGCAAAGTGGGGCCTACGACCTAGGTCTTTTGACTCCAGTCTTGCCTTCCATGATACTCAGCTGCCTTAATTAATTAACTCAATTAACTCCACAGAAAGCCAAAACCAACCATACAACTCCTTTCCCTTCCTCCTCACAATTTTTGTTTGGTGTCTGTTAAATGGAAGTGGCTGCTGCATGAATTTCCTCTAATCTCCTGTGGTTACCAAACCAATGAAAATTCTAAAGTACTAAGTTCTGATTCTTCTAACCTGGTTACTTTGACCCCAAGCCCAACCATAGCCCAGTTCACCTCCCTGCTTTTTATTGAGCAGCAGATGGCACTGTGTCCAAGTCTGGAAAGATGCTCTCTGTTTCCAGGGAAAGTTGGGGCAAATGCACTCAAGCTTCCTGCTAAACACTCCTATAATTTTCATGAGGCACTCGCCCTCCTCCTCCCAGGCTTTAGTGTGATCTGTGTGCTAAAAGGCACAAGTAACACTGTCAGTATGTGTGTAATGTATGTGGTTCCAGATGTGTGGGCTTAGAGCGCTAGTCCGCCATGGAACTTGCTTCCTCTCCTTCATGGTCACACAGCTGGACTACATTTCTTGGTTTCCAACAGAGTTAGATTTGGCCATATGTCCAAGTTGTGGCCAATAAAATGCAGAAGGAAGTGATGTGTGCCATTTCTAGGCCCCATCTGTAAACTCACATGCTCTTTGCCCTCCACTAGCTGATGTCAGTGCCCAAAATGACCTTGGAGGTCATGGGCTGAAGATGGTGGCATTGTGACTGCCCTGGGCCCCTGAATGACTGCATGGAGCCGAGTTCCTGAATTGACTTGGATCTACGTTGGGCTGTTACACAAGCTTAGAATTAAACTGTAATTGGTGAAGCCACTGAAATTTTTTGCAGTAATTTCCCTACCACAACTGATACACAGGTTAACTGATGAAACCCTAATGTCCTATGTGATATTCCTGTAGAAAATATGGGAAGTATCCATATTTCTGCACAATAGGGATTTCTTTCTCCATATTAGACTCCAAACAGGTTTCCTGTCAAAAGGGGTTGTAAAGACCTCCCCACCCCAATTGTTTTAGCAAGCAAAGGATGTGATCTGCAGACTCAAAGGCAGGCAGCTAGCAAGGAGAAAGCACAGTAGCTTAGGAAAAAGAGAGACTGTAGCATGTGGTCAAACTTGTTTATGAGTAAAGCAGGTAACCAGGAATTTGCCAAGCATTTTGGAGTGAATTAAATCCTTCAGTGAAGATAAAGGTACTGTAATAAGAACTATTCAGATTGGAAGAGTGTCTTTAAAGCTAGCCACCAACAATTTCTCACCTCTCTGTACACACATGTTTCTCTTACATCAAGAGGTGGATTCTTACATTAAGAGGTGGATTCTGCCTGTAATCTCAGCACTTTGGGAGGCTGAGCCAGGAGGATTGCTTCAGCCCAAGAATTTGAGACCAGCCTAGGCAACATAGCCCTGTCTCTACAATTTTTTTTTTTTTTTTTGTAATTAACTAGGTGTGGTGGTGCACGCCTGTAGTCCCAGCTACTCAGGAGGCTGAGATGAGATCACTTTGAGCCCAGGAGTCTGAAGCTGCAGTGAGCTATGATCATACCTCTGCACTCCAGCCTGGGTGAGAGAGTGAGACCCTGTCTCAAAAAAAAAAAAAAAAAGAAAGAAAGAAAGAAAACGAAGTGGATTCTGTTCCCCCCAGCCTTGAATGTGGGCTTGAATGTGACTTGCTTTTGCTAACACAATGCAGCTGAAATGGTGCTGTGTCAGTTCTGGGCGCAGGCAGCTTCCACTCTCTTGAAATCCAGTTGCCTTGCAGAGAGGAAGTCCCTATACCCTGTGGAGGAAGAGAGGCCTTGATGGAGAGAACCCAGAGGCCTCAGCCAAAGGCCAGCACTAACTGCTTGCACCTTCTAGGCTCCTTCTGAAGTCCCATAAAAGGGACCCTCCTATCTTCACACTTAGATGAGCAGCTACATACACAACTTCTGCAGAAGGAACCCAGGAGAGGAGTCCCGTCATCCCTAGCGCCATAGCATGATCGTGGGTTCCAGGCCATTTCTGCGTTGTCCTGTCCAGGTGGAAGTGCTTAGTCTGGAAGTTAGCTCCCTTTCTGGTTCAGAACTGTCCCCGCAATCTGTTGCCTTTATCACAATGCTCCCACCCTCCATGCCCCTTCCCTTCACTCCTGGGTCTGGGACACTGATTCTCATCTGTCCCAGGTACACCACACCCAGCCCTCCTGCCCCACTCTCTAGCAGTCTGCCCCCTCTTCTACTCCAGCCTTGCCCCAGCTGAACTCCACTTGGTTGCAGCTGCATGCATAACCACAATTCACGCCACATGAGGCAGAGCTGTTGATCTGAGGTCAGTGCACCCACAGAATCATAACAAATAATAACTCCTTGGTTGGGCGCAGTGGCTCATGCCTGTAATCCCAGCACTTTAGGAAGCTGAGGCGGGCGGATCACCCACCTGAGGTCAGGAGGTCGAGACCAGCCTGGCCAACATGGCAAAACCCCGTCTGTACTAAAAATACAAAAATTAGCCAGGTGTGGTGGCACATGCCTGTAATCCCAGCTACTTGGGAGGCTGAGGCAAGAGAATCACTTGAACCAGGAGGCGGAGGTTGCAGTGAGCCGAGATCACACCACTGCCCTCCAGCCTGGGCAACAAGAGCGAAACTCTGGCTCAAAAAAGAGAGGAGGGGAGAGCCATGTTACCTGACTCGGGTTCCAGGGCTGAACTTTTCCCCTCGGCATAATGAATTTGAAAGGTCCTGAACTTTCCTTTTCTTTAGACACCTAGGACTGAGTCTGTTAGGCTGGGGGACCCAGAGATCATCGAGATGCAATTCCTGCCATCATGGAGCTCGTAGTCAAGCAGAGGGAGACAGAAATGCAAACAAACAGCGAGTTTTTAGAATTGCTAGTGAGTGGGGGACAAAAAAAATGGAAGCAATCCTCTTTGAAAAGCTGAAGCTGAGTTGGGAAGATGAGTAGGATAGGATGAACAGCTGAGGGGATTGCAGAGGAGGAGCAGAACTATTTCAGGCAGAGGCAGCTCATGCACAAAGCCAGCCCAGAGTGGCCCGATGTGGTGATTGGAGGGAACACAGATAGTTTGCAATAGCTGGGCTTGAGAGGAGGCAGACTAGGTGACCCTTGCCGAGTTTCCTCTTTTTTTTTTTTTTTTTTTTTGAGACAGAGTCTCTCTCTCTCTCTGTCACCCTGGCTGAGGTGCAGCAACCCAATCACAGCTCACTGCAACCTGTGCTTCCCGGGTTTAAGTGATTCCCCTGCCTCAGCCTCCCAAGTAGCTGGGATCACAGGCGTGCACCACCACGCCTGGCTAATTTTTGTATTTTTAGAAGAGACGGGCTTTCGCCATGTTGACCAGGCTGGTCTTGAACTCCTGACCTCGAGAGATCTCACCTTAGCCTCACTAAGTGCCGGGATTGTTTCCTCCTTCTTAATGTGCATGTCTCACTACTACCTGGTGATGCTGTGCGCCACATGGTGCCAGATGACACTGTGAAGTTGTGTACCTTCACCCCCGCCCATATGGCTTAACAGAATCAAATGAGGCCGCTCCCATTTTGGGGTGAGCAGTGTACAAATGGAGCATCAGGCTCAGGTTTTAAGTGACAAATGAAACAAATGTGCCCTCCAAGGCTGATTAACATTCCTCACTTGGAGAACTGGTTGTCTTTTGTATCACCTCTGGTTTTCATAAGAAGCTTGAATTTGAGTTATTTTACTTTTTATTTTATTATTTTAGAGATGGAGTCTCACTCTGTTGCCCAGGTTGGAGTGCAGTGGTGTGATCCTAGCTCCCTACAGCCTCAAACTCCTGGGCTCGAGCAATCCTCCTGAGTGGCTGGGACTATAGGTGCATGCCACCACACTTGGCTACATTTTAAATATTTTTGTAGAGATGGGGGGGAATCTCACTATATTGCCTAGGCTGGTCTTGAACTCCTGGCCTCAAATGATCTTCCCACCTCAGCCTTCCAAAGTGTTGGGATTACGGGCATGAGCCACTGAGCCCGACTTCTTTGCACTTTTATTACATAAGTCAATGGTTGTTACATGTTTTCATCTTCCTAATTTTAACCTTCCTGCCTACAAGAACAAAAACAAAAAAGATTATTCTACCTTCAGTCTTTTTAGTTGTTTGCATTAGAGGAAGGAAAAATGACTTTTCTTATTCCTCTGTGGTTGGAGAGGAAAAATCCTTTTTCCTACCCCACCTCCTGCTTTTTGGGACCAGAAGTATCCAAAACTGGATGTGTAAGAAGATCCACTGGAAGGCAGGAAAAAAACATTGGAACGTCTAGTGTGTGTGTGTGTGTGTGTGTGTGTGTGTGTGTGTGTGTTTGAGACAGAGTCTCACTCTATTGCCCAGGCTGGAGTGCAGTGGTACAATCACAGCTCACTGCAATCTCTGCTTCCCGGGTTCAAACGATTCTTCTGCCTCAGCCTCAGGTCGTGAGCTGGGATTACGGGCGTGCACCAGCACACCTGGCTAATTTTGTATTTTTAGTAGAGACAGGGTTTCACCATGTTGGCCAGGCTGGTCTCGAACTCCTGGCTTCAAGTGATCCGCCTGCCTTGGCCTCCCAAAGTGCTGGGATTATAGGCGTGAGCCACCATGCCCAGGATGCACCCTCCATGCCCCTTCCTTTCACTCCTGGGTCTGGGACACTGATTCTCACCTGTCCCAGGCACACCACCCCCCAGCCCCACTCTCTAGCAGTCTGGCTCCCCTTCTACCCCAACCTTGCCCCAGACTTTAGATATTACCCAGCCTTGGTAACATCTGAAGTCTGTCCTTCATACACCAGTGTCCCACCTGGGGACAGTATTACTCTGATTTTGAAAGGAGAGTAATTATACTCTTCTATTACAATAGTAATAGAAGTGACAGCTGCCGTCATACCTGCCAGGTACCCTGCACTTGATGTGGTAATCTTCAATGTGCACGGTATCTCTAAGGTGAGTGACACTTTAGAAATGAAACAATTGAAGCTGACAGTTGAAGCCCAAAATCTGAGCTGGGATTTGCACACTAATGACCCACCTGCCACCAAAGCCTCAATCTTCCTGCCATACCTCATTGCTTTTCTGACCACCCCTGCAGGGCCTAGGGTGGTGGGCGTTAGCTTATGCTAAACCAGCGCTGGAGTGGCCTTGCTGGGTGAGAAGTAATCCCTCTTCCTCCCCACTAATTTGCTTCTCCCCACTAATTTGCAGGCTGTGACCAAAATAAATAAGGTAAAATAGAGTAAGTCGGTTGGAAACACTCGAGGCTCCTTTGGGGGCAGAATCTGAATAATAACTCAAATGAATCCCAAAGGATTAGAGCTTTGTCTAATCTGCTGATGATGTCTGGATACAGAGCTCATCCCAACACTTTGAGAGGCTGTGATCCCAACACTTTGAGAGGCTAAGGTGGAAGGATGACTGGAGACCAGAAGTTTGAGACCAGCCTGGGCAACATAGTGAGACCCAGTCTCTACAAAAAAATGTTTTAAAAGTTAGCTGGGTGTGGTGGAGTGCACCTGTAGTCTCAGCTACTCAGGAGGCTGGGGTGGGAGGATCACTTGAGCCCAGAAGGTTGAGGCTGCAGTGAGCTGTGATCTCACCACTGCACTCCAGCCTGGGTTACAGTGAGATCTCATCTGTATTAAAATTTAAAAAAACACAAAAACATAATGATAAAGAATAAATACAGGCCGGGTGCAGTGGCTCATGCCTGTAATCTCAGCACTTTGGGAGGCCAAGGTGGGTGGATCCCGAAGTCAGGAGTTCAAGACCAGCCTGGCCAACATGGTGAAACCCCGTCTCCACTAAAAATACAAAAATTAGCTGGGCATGGTCGTGTGTTCCTGTAATCCCAGCTACTCAGGAGGCTGAGGTAGGAGGATTGCTTGAACCCGGGAGGTGGACATTGCAGTGAGCCGAGATCACGCCACTGCACTCCGGCCTGGGCTACAGAGCAAGACTCCTTCTCGAAAAAAAAAAAAAGAATAAATAATCCCATGATGACTATTACCAGTTTTCTCTAAGCCTAGGCCCAGCCTTGGCCCACAGCCTCAGCCCTTAGATTGATATGGCTTATTTAGGCATTTAAACGTTGACACCTGCCTCCTGCTGTTTAATTCCCTGCAGTCTGACAGATTCACCCACTACCAAGGAGAATGCCCGCCTTCCTTGTGCTGTGTGTAAATGAGGCTTCCATCAGCACAGACACACACAGGCTGCAAATGGACCAGCCCTGCCCCCAATTCCACACCCATGGCCACAGCAGAGAAAGCTGTGTCCCCCTTCCCCGGCCCTCACACCCAGGTTAATATCTGGGCTCTCACCCTCAGCCTCACATCCAGGTTACCACCTGGGCTAATTTCATTTTTTCACTTTTTGGGTTTGCAGATGCCCCCCACAGCGGGATCAAAATGACAGATTTATGTCACACTGTGGATTTGGATCAGAAAGCACCCTTGAGCAACACTTTGATTCCGTGTTTCTTCCCGTCCTCAGCTACTTCTTGGAAGAGCAGTGGAGAGAAAAATGTTGTTTCTTTTTCTTGGGAAATTGGCAGAGGCATGCCGAAGAAATCAGCCACAGCTGTTCTCCACACCTGGCTAAGTTTTTAGTAAGCGCTTAACGCACCCGCCCTCCAGAAAGGGTGGTATGTGGTGCCTATGGTGTTGTCTCTCCCGGGGCACTTCTGGGCCGCTTTCTCCGTGACCCGGAGAGCGAAGAGTCTATTTCCATCACATTTCAGCTGCCAAACTCCCCTTTAAATGTAAGTAAGCCATTTGATTTCTGCTGCCTTTGTTTTCCCATAAAAGGGCATTTTTAAAAGATGTAATTCTCCAAGAAATCTCTAGTTGTTTTGAAATAAAAAGCTAGTTTTCACTCTTGATCTCATTTCTTCCAGCTGTTCTCTGGTTTGCCCTGCTTGGTTTGTGGAGCCTTATACAAATTCATTAGTGCTTTTCCAGCTTCACAGGTTGGAACTGAGGTTTCCAAAGAGCAAAATGCATTTTGGCTGAAGCAGAGCCAGGAATCCGTGTTGTTTGCATTGGCGCCATCCAATTCACTTGTTCTGAATAGGGGAATAAAGTTAATATTTATTCCTTTCATGATTCTCGTATTTCAAGAAAAAAAAAAAGGTGCTCTACAGGCTGTCTTTTTTTTCCCCCAGCAGGTATTGATTTGTTTGAATTTTGAGCTGCAATCAAGGATGGAGAATCTAAGTGATCTCCTTGCTCACCAAATATTTGAGTTGTGCGTAGAATATTGACTAATCTCTAATGTGCGGTCTTGATGAAAAGGGAAGAGATAGCTGGGGCTCGTTATTGCGTCTCTTCAGTGGATTAGAGAGATTAGATGCCTAAGATGTCCCAAAGCCTGCATTGAGTCAGGTGACCTGATCCTCATTCCCATGCAATGCACAACTTAGGAGGCCTCTCTCTCCAACTGTGACACTTGAAATTTGTATGCTCATCTTCATCATGACTATGTAGCCAACTCTTGGTGTTGTGCAATGAAAAACGGAAAATTTAAGCCAGATGATTGAAAACAAAAACACTTGGGGTATAATGAAAGACAGCCAAACGTTTTCAGATACAATCTCCTTCTCTCTTAGACACACTCCTCACTCTTAAATATTTGGATTTTTAATTTGCATCTAATTTTAATCCCTTCTCAGCTGGCACATACTATCGATGGCCAGGGCCCCACAGGGACAGCTAGCGACGTGCCAAGTCGACTCTTCTGGCTGTGGATGTAACACTTAGGAAACACCTTCAAGTTCCTGTCTGCAGTGGGTGCTGCCCAAAGTCCGTATCATAGAAACCTCCCAATTATATGAGAGCCTCCATCTAAAAGTGAATGGCATCAATAGGAAAGTAGCATTTTCTGCGTAGGTAACAGAATCCATAAAGTGCAAGTGTAAAAGGAAAATAAAAACTTGGGACCCTGTCTGGGTGCAGTGGCTCACATCTGTAATCCCAGCACTTTGGGAGTCCAAGGCGGGCAGATCACGAGGTCAGGAGTTCAAGACTATCCTGGCCAACATGGTGAAACCCCATCTGAAATACAAAAAAATTAGCCAGGCATGGTGGTGCGTGCCTGTAGTCCCTGCTACTCGGGAGGCTGAGGCAGGAGAATTGCTTGAACCGGGGAGGCAGAGGCTGCAGTGAGCTGAGATGGCGCTACTGCACTCCAGCCTGGCAACAGAGCAAGACTCTGTCAAAAAAAAAAAAAAAGAAAAAAAAATTGGGACCTCAATTCACTTTGCCAAAAGAAAAAAAATTAAGCTGAAAGCGCAGTCGTGCAAGAAGCTACCTTTTCTTTTGTTCCTAAGATAGCTATGGATAAAATATTAAACATCCCCGCAGATAGTTAGTTACTCTTAGTTCACCTTACAGTGCGCGCGAGGTGAGTACATAATTGAGTATTCCCCTGCTTGCTGCTTTTCTCTTGCAACGTGTGGATTCGGCCATGTGACCATAACCTTCCTCTTTTCCCTCCAGCCTGCTTTTCCCCTTTAAGCCCTCAAAATCATCTTTGGAGAAAGGCACAGACCACAGACTGTTTCTGGGACTCCATGTTTATTTCTTCCGGGCGTGTACCTAACCTTGGCAAAATAAACTTGTAAGTTGATTGAGACCTGTCTCAGATCCTTTTTGGTTCACACAAGAAAACAAACCGATCTCAGGTCTTAGTCCCTCTGGAGAGCTTTTAGAGAGGCCCATGGCTAACAGGAATCACCCAGGTCTCACAGGGAGGACACGGATGGAGAGCCAGCTTGCAGTTCTCAGGATCACACCGGGCTCCGGAGCAGACTACTGAAGTCTCTTTATATGTACCCAGGCATTCTGTGTGAAAGAAGGAGGCGGGAGGGGACAGCCAGGTTAGTTTGGGAAATTTCGCATTACACAAAATTAAGCAGGTTTCTTTGGTCTTTGGTATGCAGATTTTATTGTGAATCTGTAAGAGGCAGAAAGAATAGAAAGCTTTCCCCAAACTTTTTTGTCCTGAGAATCCCTTTTTCCTAACATTCCAAAGGGCACTGTGATCCACAAAGCCTGGGCTGGAGAGAGCCACCCGGAGATGTCAAGGAAGCACCAGCTGCCAGTCCCCAGCTCCATGGAGATTCACCTACCAGTTTAATGGGGACATTCCAAACCCATGGGCTTCAAATTTGGCTACCCCCATCTTCAGGGACACAAGAGGACTTTCTAAGGCGACACCGGTACATGGTTTTTGTTCTTTTTAAATTCTAGGTCCACAATTTCCATGCACTCTTTCCTGTAATTGTTCTGGTGAGAACTGAAGGGCGATGAGCCATTGCTGCTGAATGGAGCCTCTCCGTTCTGTCTCCTCTTTCGTAATAGCTGCTTCATAAATGCAAGACATCCCTCACTCCCTCTCATCTTACTAGGGTGCATTGCCCCAGGGCAGACAGATATCTGGGTTGCCAGACAAATTGCTGGATTGGCTTCTTTTTTTTTTTTTTAGAAAGTGAACGATTCTATTGACTAAGTAATAAATCTTTTTGCAGATGAGATGATTTCTAATTCTTGGCTTTCATGAAATTTGAGAGAAGACCTAATTGAGTTGTCAGAATTAGATCATTACATATTTTTGATGATAGATCACTGTATCTGAAGGAGCTTGAGTAATAATTGATATTGCTATGACAAAATTGCTTCCATTCTTGTCTACTTCTTCTTCTTCTTGTTTTTTTTTTGAGACGGAGTTTCACTCTTATTGCTCAGGTTGGAGTGCGATGGCCCGGTCTCGGCTCACTGCAACCTCCGCCTCCCGGGTTCAAGCAATTCTCCTGCCTCAACCTCCTGAGTAGCTGGGATTACAGGCATGCCCCACCACACCTGGTCTTTTTTTTTTTTTTTCTTTTTTTGAGACAGGGTCTTGCTCTGTTGCCCAGGCTGGAATGCAGTGATGTGATCACGGCTCACTGAAACCTCAAACTCCTGGGCTCAAGGGATCCTCCCAACTCAGCCTCCCTAGCAACTGGTACGACAGGTGTGAGTCATCATGCCCAGCTAATGTTTTTATTTGTTGTAGAGATGAGGTCTCACTATGTTGCCCAAGCTGGTCTCTAACTCCTGGACTCAAGCAATCCTCCTGCCTTGGCCTCC
The DNA here is from genome assembly GCF_000951035.1 of Colobus angolensis palliatus. Classification (NCBI taxonomy): domain Eukaryota; kingdom Metazoa; phylum Chordata; class Mammalia; order Primates; family Cercopithecidae; genus Colobus; species Colobus angolensis. Next base: position 1,693,581 of record NW_012114411.1, on the reverse strand, counting down.
CAAGGTGCTGGGATTACAGGAATGAGCAACCATGCCCAGCTTATGTACTTCTTTTTTTATTTTGTTTTGTTTTGTTTTGGAGATGGAGTCTCACTCTATCACCCAGGCTGGAGTCCAGTGGCACGATCTCAGCTTACTGCAATCTCTGCCTCCTGGAGTTCAAGTGATTCTCCTGCTTCAGCCTCCTGAGTAGCTGGGATTGCAGGTGCATGCCACCGCACCCGGCTTATTTTTGTATTTTTAGTAGAGATGGGGTTTCACCGTCTCGGCCTGGCTGGTCTTGATCTTGACCTCATGATCCCCCTGCCTGGGCCTCCCAAACTGTTGGGATTACAGGCGTGAGCCACTGCTTCTGGCTGCTTATATACTTCTTTATATGAAAAAAGTTTTATAGTGCTTACAATAGCAGTAGCAACAATAATTGTAAAATGAGAAAAATGTTCATGAGGACCCTGCCTATTTTAGTAAGAAGTGGAATGAAGAATAGTTTTCCCAATAAAATTCTAATTTTTATGTTATATATATATTTTGTTTGTTTGTTTTTGAGGCAGAGTCTTGCTCTGTCACCCACGCTGGAGTGCAGTGGCGTGATCTTGGCTCACTGCAACCTCTGCCTCCCGGGTTCAAGCGATTCTCCTGCCTCAGCCTCCCGAGTAGCCGGGATTACAGGTGCATGCCACCACGCCCGGCTAATTTTTTTGTATTTTTAGTAGAGATGGGGTTTCACTTTGTTAGCCAGGATGGTGCCCTTGTGATCCACCTGCTTCGATCTCGCAAAGTGCTGCGATTGCAGGCATGAGCCACTGCGCGTGGCCAATAATTTCTTAAAAATATATCTGTTATTTTAATAAGTTGCATATTAACAGTACCTATACTGGTAATTCAGTCCAGAGAGATTTCTTTGATACCTGGAGCCATATGGTCACAGAAAATTTTAAAAATTAATTTCCATTTATATGCATGCTTTTGTCATAGATAATTATGAGTGGTCAATAAAATAATTTCTGGCATTGAATATATCACATTAACATAATATAATGTAGGGAAAGTAGAATAGAAATACAAGTTTAAGCAGTAAATGGAGTACTTTTTTGCCTGTTAAAGATGAGCTTGTTCATGTATGTTTAAATGGAATTATATTTGATATGAAATTGCTATGGCATTTAGATTCCATGGGAAGCATTTTTAGAAGTCATGTAAGAGCTTTCCTTTTAAATCATTGATGACACAAACAAATGGAAAAACTTCCCATGCTCATGAATTGGAAGAATCAATATGTTAAATGGCCATACTGCCCAAAGCAATCTACAGATTCAACCCTATTTCCATTAAACTGCCAATGTCATTTTTTTTCACAGAATTAGAGAAAAAAACTATTCTAAACTTTATATGGAACCAAAAAAGAGACATCACATTATTAGACTTCAAACTCTACTATAAAGCTGCACGGTATGGGTACAAAAAGAAACACATAGACTGATGGAACAGAATAGATAACCCAGAAATAAGGCCACACACCTGCAGCCGGCTGATCTTCAACAAAGTCAACACAAATAAGCAATGGGGAAAGGACTGCTTATTCAATAAATGGTGCTGGGATAGCTGGCTGTCCACGTGCAGAAGAGTGAAACTGGATCCTTACCTTTCATGTAGAAAAATTAACTCAAGATGGATTAAAGATTTAAATGTAAGACCTTAAATGAAAAATCCTAGAAGAAAACCTAGGAAACACCGTTCTGGACATTGGTCTTAGGAAAGAATTTATGACAAAGTCCTCAAAAGCAATTGCAACAAAACCAAAAATTGACAAGTGGAATCCAATTAAAGGACTTCTGCAAAGCCAAAGAAACTATTAACATAGTAAACAGACAACCTACTTAATGGGAGGATATTCACAAACTATGCATCTGACAAAGGCCTACTATCCAGAATCTATAAGGAACTTAATTCAACAAGCAAGAGACAATAATCTTATTAAAATCGGGCAAAAGACATGGGCAGACACTTCTCAAAAGAAGCTGTACAAATGACCAACAAACACATGAAAAAATGGTCAACATCACTAATCGTCAGAGAAATGCAAATCAAAACTACAATGAGATACCATCTCATACCAGTCAGAATGGCTATTATTAAAAAGTCAAAAAACAACAGATGCTAGTGAGACTTCAGAGAAAAGAGAATGCTTATTTACTGTTGATGAGGATGTAAATTAGTTCAGCTGTGGTGGAAAGCAGTTTGGAGAGTTCTCAAATGACTTAAAATAGAACTATCAGTCAACCCAACAATCCCATTACTGAGTATATATCCAAAAGAAAATAAATCATTCCACCAAAAGGATACCTGCAATCATATGTTAATCACAGCAATATTCATAATAGCAAAGACATGGAATCAACCTAAGTACACATCAGTGCTGTACTGGATAAAGAAAATGTGGTGCATATGCACCAGGGAATACTACGCAGCCAGGAAAAAGAAAGAAAGCATGTCCTTTGCAGCAACATGGGTGGAGATCTTTATGTCTTTATCCTTGTGTCTTTTTAATTTTAATTTTGATTTTTTT
>NW_012114411.1:1684439-1685039 GCF_000951035.1 Colobus angolensis palliatus | reverse complement strand
GCTCCACCCAATTCGAGCTTCCTGGTGGCTTTGTTTACCTACTTAAGCCTCAGCGATGGCGGGCACCCCTCCGCCAGCCTCGCTGCCGCCTTGCAGTTAGATCTCAGACTGCTGTGCTAGCAATGCAGGAGGCTCTGTGGGTGTGGGACCATCTGGGCCAGGTGTGGGATATAATCTCCTGGTGTGCTGTTTGCTAAGACCCTTGGTAAAGCGCAGTATTAGGATGGGAGTTATCCAATTTTCCAGGTGTTGTGTGTCTCACTTTCCTTTGGCTAGGAAAAGGAATTCCCTTCCCCCTTGCGCTTCTCAGGTGAGGCGATGCCTCACCCTGCTTCGGCTCTTGCTGGTCAGGCTGCACCTGTGGACTAGGGCCAACTGTCTGACATGCCCCAGTGAGATGAACCCAGTACCTCAGTTGAAAATGCAGAAATCACCCGTCTTCTGTGTCATTCATGCTGGGAGCTGGAGGCTGGAGCTGTTCCTATTCGGCCATCTTGGGCACACCCTCCCTATTTTTATTTTTATTTTTGAGACAAAGTCTCACTCTACCCCCTGGCTGGAATGCAGTGGTGTGATCTCGGCTCACTGCAACCTCCACCT
>NW_012114411.1:1681836-1683504 GCF_000951035.1 Colobus angolensis palliatus | reverse complement strand
TGTTAGCCAGGATGGTCTCGATCTTCTGACCTCGTGATCCGCCCCCCTCAGCCTCCCAGAGTGCTGGGATTACAGGCATGCGCCACCGCACCCGGCCGAGAAGCCATGGAGTTTTCAGCCATAATTGTAGAAGGTAACCAAGAAAGAAGTTGAAGGCTCTGCATCCAACAGCACATAAGAAGAATTTAAAAATAGGTATTCAGAGATGACAACATTTGGCTTCAACCAGCATTTGAGCTATTCCCACATTTCTTTCATACCCGATAACCAACCTCATCGACTGGGCCATGGGACCGCCTTATGGAAACTGTCCTGTGGGGGTCTCCTGTCCCTCAAATCCCAGAAAGATTCAAAAAGTAGAAGGTGAAATGTTGGTCCTAGTTCCCAAGCCTTAGTCCATCCACCAACCATCTCAACAGTTAACCATGGTTTGCAGATTTGCAGTTTTCCAAGTGTTTTCCTCTCCTTCCACTCCTCACTGCTACCTTCTGTGACAGGTGAAGAAATTGGAGCTCGGAGGATTTCAGTGATTTCCTGGGGATCACACAGTAGGAAATGACATCGTTAATATTTGGATCCAAGCTATCAGTCGTCAAGTTCTGTGTTTCATCCATGACATCTCATTGTTTCTGGAAAGTCTTCTTTTAGACAGCGGCCAAAGCAACTGGGATCTCCTGAGTCTGGGAGCCCACTCAGCACTCTTAGGGAGATGGTGGTGGGTGGGTGTCCCTGGTCTCTTCTGGGACCTTCCATCAAGATTATCTGCCAGGGCTGGGCACGGTGGCTGACACCTGTAGTTCCAGCACTTTGGGAGGTTGAGGCAGTTGGATCACTTGAGGTCAGGAGTTTGAGACCAGCCTGGCCAACATGGTGAAACCCTGTCTTTAAAAAAAATAGAAAAATTAGCTGGGCATGGTGGCATGCCTCTGTAGTCCTAGCTACTTGGGAGACTGAGGCAGGAGAATTGCTTGAACCGGGAGGTGGAGGTTGCAGTGAGCCGAGATTGCACCATTGCACTCCAGCCTGGGCGACAGAGTGAGACTCTGGCTCAAAAAAAAAAAAAAAAAAAATTATCTGCCAGACACTTGGAGTGAACTTACAGCAAGGGGGAAATCAACACATACAGATACTTAGTGTGGAACAAGATACCACAGTGTGGAGCCAAGACAAGTAGAAATAAACATTCACATAAAAATGTGCAGGATTGCCGTGAGTGGTGTTTTAGTCTGTATAGTTATACCAGAAATAAGAATTGGTCAGATGTCAAAATACTACTCATCTAGCTTTAGTTTTTATTTTTAATTGAAGACAAAAGGCTTTTAGAAACTAAGAGAAATACTAAATCTGTTTCAGCGTACGTCAAAGGGCCCAGATGAATAGGTACTTATGGCTGGCTAAGTTGAATTTATGCTTTGGGTGTTATTTTTGAGAACTTTCGAGGAGAATTTTTTTTTCTTAGTGCACTTACTAAAAAGGCTGCTAGATATACATATTGGAAAATTAATTACCCAGTCTTTGGGGCTTAAATTTTTTGGTTCCTCAGCATGAGGTGTATTCATTTGAGGCTGAGCCCTTGAGAACATTAAAAGTCAAATGAAATTTCTAAAAAGAAAGATTCTCAAGGTCTTAAAGGTGAGATACACAATAAATAATTTGCATCCACTTAGT
>NW_012114411.1:1666389-1681471 GCF_000951035.1 Colobus angolensis palliatus | reverse complement strand
CCCAGCTAATTTTGTGTTTTTAGTAGAGATGGGGTTTTACCATGTTGGTCAGGCTGCTCTCGGACTCCTGACCTCAGGTGATCCACCTGCCTTGGCCTCCCAAAGTGCTGGGATTACAGGCGTGAGCCACTGCATCCCCAGCTGTTTACTTTTGCAGATGACTCACGTTGCTGGTGGTTTAACCTCCACTGACAGATAGGGCTCACTTCCTGTTGTCACAGCCTATCTTGGGCTGGCAAACATGTTAACGTAAGGGGACAGTGTCACAAATACTAAATTCTACGTGGAATTTTCCCAAGCACAATCTGGGTATTGTGAAAAACTTGCAAATCGTACCCTGCATCCCAGTTCACTCTGTTCACCCCAGGTTCTGAGATGTCCCTCTCATGCCCATCTTGCCTGGGACAGACAACCTCGACTTTTAAGTTAATGACTTTGTGACTGGACTTTTAGTGCCAGATAATCACTTGCCTGAAGTCATAATTCAAATTACAGTGAAATCAGACAGATATTCATAGACTATCAAGCTGGGAGGATGCCAGAGACCATTTACCAATGTCAGCGGTCACCTAGGTGCTATCGGCAGCTCAGGCAGGAAGATCTTTTTCTGTGAAACCTGTCCGTGCAGGACAAACAACATTCTAGATCCTGCCCACTGCCTGTCACGAGTACATCTCTCACAATTATTGTAACAACTAAAACCCACCTCTCCCGCATTTCCAAGTACTGGGGGTCCTACCATTTTCAGCTGACAATGCTGTGCACAGGGAGGAAATCCGATCCAGGAACAGAGAATTACTTGCCTGAGGTCACAATGCAAATTACAGTGAAATCAGAATGTTACTCTGCACGCTCCCACGTTTAATCTCTGTCCTGATACTAGCCATCTGTACAGCAGGGGAAAAACATCCTAATTAACTTACTGTTTGTGACCAGTATCTGTGAAATGCTTTAAACTCCTAGGCAAGAGATACTAAGTAACCACTCCTAGCTCTTTATTGCTTATTTGTAACTCAAAGCACTATCAATTCCAGTGTAAATAACCAAATAATAATTTAAATTGTAATCCATTCTGGAAGTACTTTTTTTTTTTTTTTGAGACAAAGTCTCATTCTGTCACCCAGGCTAGAGTGTAGTGGTGCGATCTCAGCTCACTGAAACCTCCACCTCCCAGGTTCAAGTGATTCTCCTGCCTCAGCCTCCTGAGTAGCTGGGATTACAGGCATGCTCCACCACACCCAGCTAATTTTTGAGAGATAGGGGTTTAGTAGAGATGGGGTTTCACTATGTTGCCTAGGCTCATCTCGAACCCCTGGCTTCAGGAGATCTGTCCGCCTTGGCCTCCCAAAGTGCTGGGATTACAGGCATGAGCTCAAAGTACTTTTTCTAAAGAAAGCTAGATCAGGGATGGATAGATGACCACAACCCTGCTAGTGCTTGTTTATCTGAACTGAAGCATGTGCCTGGTAGCGTTTGAGCTCTCCTAGATATTTTGTCAAAAAGTTTCTCTTTCTCTTGGAGTTACATTATCTATTCCAGGGACCCCTGTTTAGGTTCTTCTGGATTGCAGGGAGGGAACTGGACTTTCAGAAGTAGCCCAAATGGGAGCTAAAGGAGCCACCTTGAGCAGGTGTGCAAGATGTAGCCACAAGGAGGCATAAGTGCTGCAGGACCGTGTGGGAGAAAATAGCCTCCTCCCCAGCCCACAGGTCTCTTCCCTTCCCACAGCTGCATCAGCTCCGTGCCAAGCACTTGAAGCTGCCCGGAACAAGGTGCTACACAAACACTGTCCTTATTATTGCTTCTAATATGCAGACCCTGAGCTCTCTGTCTGTAAATACCAAGACAGCAGTAGGGCTGGGTAGACAGAAGCCAGGGCTTAGAGCACCCCAGGCTACTTGTTGCTAGCGCTTTTCCAACCAGTGATGCCAAGCCTCTAAGCTAAGCCTCAGGAAGTCCTATATATTTGTCTGTGATGGAAGCTTCCTCTTTTGGAATGTAACTACTGGTTTGTTATCTTAGACAATCAACTTTTGTTCTTTCCCAACAGAGCTCCTACACAGCCCTGGGCTGCTCTTTCTCTTTGCTGAGTCCTGGGAGCAGATCTCAGGTCTTCCAGCTTTCTTTTTTCTTTTTCTTCTTTTTTGCTTTCCAACTTTTAAGTTCAGGGGTACATATGCAGGATGTGCAGGTTTGTTACATAGGTAGATGTGTGTCTTGGTGGTTTGCTGCACAGATCATCCCATCACCTAGGTATTAAGCCCAGCATCCATTAGCTACTCTTCCTGATGCTCTCCCTCCTCCTAACCTCTACCCTCTGACAGACCCCAGTGTGTGATTTTCCCCACCGTGTGTCCATGTGGTCTCATCGTTCAGCTCCACTTATAAGTGAGAACATGTGGTATTTGATTTTCTGTTCCTCATTAGTTTGCTGAGGATAACAGCTTCCAACTCCATCCATTCCCTGCAAAGGACGTGATCTCATTCCTTTTCATGGCTGCATAGTATTCCATGGTACCGCATTTTCTCTTCTGAAATCTGTTGGAGACCTGGCTGGGGAAAAGGCTGTTAGGGTCTAAGTTGTTAGTTTCCCTCCTCCACTGTGGAACCAGCAGAGGAGTAGGGAAGTGTAGACACTCAGGGTATATGCAGCCAGTTCCACCAACTAAGGCAGTACAGAGTGCCTACAAGATCAAAGGATGCTCCTCTGGAAATCTTTGTTTGAGAGATGGGGTCTCACTATGTTGTCCAGGCTGGTCTCAAACTCCTTGGAGGGAGAGCTCAAGTGGTCCTCCCACCTTGGCCTCCCAAAGTGCTGGGATTATAGACATGAGCTACTATGCCTAGCCTCCTCTGGATATCTTGGCTGGCAAGGGAGTTCAAAGCTTAAGAGATGACTTTGCAGCCAAATTCAGAGGGTGGTGAGCTCTTCAAGACAATGCACTGACTTTCCTCAACTACGCAATGGCATGGAAAGAAAAAGGGAGGAGAGAGATGATTATTTTAGTGATTCTAGTGAGAAAAATATGAAAGACTTAGAGACATGATCACCTTCTACAATGTTTCCAATAAACCTATGGTAAAAAGATTATTTTAGATATTGGGAATTTTTATATAGGATCAAGTGTCAGATGATTACTTTTGTTGGATGTGTTAATGGCATTATGGTTACGTGATACAATATTATCTTCTTTTTAGGTACCCAATGAAGTATTTCGTTTAAAAAAGTCTTGAAAACTTGGATTTGTTTTAAAGTATTTCGACTTTTAAAAAGTGAGTGTAGATGAAATGTATGATAAAACGTTGATAATTATTAAAGCTGAGGGCTTGTACACTATTTTAGACATTTTTATTTTAAAAAATGTAGCAAGGATGACAAATATTTTATATAAAAATATGGGAATTAGTTATGTGATAAAGGTACTTAAAGTACATGAGGCAGCCAGGCACAGTGACTCGCGCCTATAATTCTGGCACTTTGGGAGGCTGAGGCGGGAGAATGGCTTGAGACCAGGAATTCAAGACCAGCCTAGGCAACATAGTGAGACCCTATCTCTACAAAATAATGGAAAAAGAAAATCAGCTGGGCATGGTGGTGCATGCCTGTAGTCCTAGCTACACTGGATACTGAGGTGAGAGGATTTCTTGAGCCTGGGAAGTTGAGGCTTCAGTGAGTCGTGATCGCACCACTTGACTCCTGCCTGGGTGACCCCATCTCAAAAAAAAAAAAAAAAAGTACATAAGGGCCGGGCACAGTGGCTCAGGCTTCTAATCCCAGCACTTTGGAAGGCCAAGGTGGGCAGATCACCTGACGTGAGGAGTTCGAGACCAGCCTGGCCAACATGGTGAAACCCATCTCTACTAAAAATACAAAAATTAGCTGGGCATGGTGGCGTGCACCTGTAATCCCAGCTACTTGGGAGGCTGAGGCAGGAGAATTGCTTGAACCCATTAGGCAGAGGTTGCAGTGAATGGAGATCGTGTCACTGCACTCCAGCCTAGACCACAGAGGGAGACGCCATCTCAAAAAAAAAAAAAGTACAGAAGGCCTTCACTTTTCTGTCTAGCTTGGAGAGAACATGGTTTTCTGTAAGTTTTTCTGATTTAAGCTCTTTGGGAAACAGTTTTCTATTTGCAAAGTTTGGTATGGTTTACTTGATGTTTTAAAAATATATAGTATGGATTTTTAAAAAGGCTTTGAAAAACTTGTTAAATTCAGTGAGGTCAACAGTATAAAAGAGATAGGCCAGGACTCATGACAACATCTCTTATCCCCCAGTACAATATTTTTTCCATGTACTCCTTTTCTGTATTACTTCATTCTGGTGGGCAGCCACTTTTTTTTGAGACAGAGTCTCACTCTGTCACCAGGCTGGAGTGCAGTGGCGCGATCTTGGCTCACTGCAATCTCTACCTCCTGGGTTCAAGCAATTCCCCTGCCTCAGCCTCCTGAGTAGCCAGGACTACAGGTGCACACCACCACCCCCGGCTAGTTTTTTTGTATTTTTAGTAGAGCTGGGGTTTCACCATGTTGGTCAGGATGCTCTTGATCTCCTGACCTTGTGATCCACCCGCCTCGGCCTCCCAAAGTGCTGGGATTACAGGCGTGAGCCACCACCCCTGGCCCAGCAGCTACTTGTTTACGGTATTGCACACTTCAGCTCCTTTTTGTTTCTCTCTCTAGAGGAAAAGGTTTTGTTTTTTGGTCTATTCAAGCCCATTTTCTGAAATGTCTTCCCAAGTAGTGCCAGTTCCAGGACAGCTTAAGTCAAGGAGCAATGGGTTGCATGTGAATAGTGATCATGAAACCTGGATGTTCTTGATACTTTAAAACCTGCCTTGGGATGATATAGTCCTTCCCTTAACATGAATTAAACAAGCAGAACATGGTTGGTTCAATGGAACATATACAGACATGATACAGAGCTTTCCCTTAACTAACTCACAGGTTTAACCACAAAAACAAAAATTACAACTGTTTTAAAAGGTTCACATAGACTAGAGGCCTGTTCTGGCAAAGCATTTTTGAAAAATGTTGTCATTCATTCCAGAACCAAGTTGCGACTTATCTTCTTTACTAGCTAGCGTTTATTTTTTATTTTATTTTTGTTGTTGGTCTCTAATGTCTAACATATAACTGCCGAGCTACAAGAACCATCACTGCAGTCATGCCCAAAAGGGAGAATTTCTTTTTTCTAGCTTTCAGGAAGTTAGCAGAAAAAATAACGTAAGACATGCTAGAGCAAAAACAGGAGAACAATGTACTAAAGCCAAGAAGAGGCAGCTTCCACCTAGGAAAGACTCTGGCTGTGAGATTGCCACCCAGAAATTCAGAGAGATCAGTGTTCTCTACCCGGGTATCCTGAAATGACGCCAGGACTGGGCTTTATAGAGATTCCCTCCAGTCCTGTTTTTCTTTCTTTCTTTCTTTCTTTTTTTTTTTTTTTTATTTTTGAGACAGAGTCTCACTTTGTCGCCCAGGCTGGAGTGTAATGGCATGATCTCAGCTCACTGCAACATCTGCCTCCTGGGGTCAGGCGATTCTCCTGCCTCAGCCTCCCAAGGAGCTGGGATTACAGGGATCTGCCACCATGCCTGGCTAATTTTTGTATTTTTAGTAGAGATGGGTTTTTGCCATGCTAGCCAGGCTGGTCTCAAACTCCTGACCTCAAGCGATCCACCCACTTTGGCCTCCCAAAGTGCTGGGATTAGAGGCGTAAGTCACCGCGCCCAACCCCAGACCTGTTTTTAACCCAACAGGACAACACAAAACAGCTTCGTGAGGCAGTATCAAAACAGCTTTCCTTATGACTGGGGATGTGGGATTTGGAGGTGAAAACCGTGGAGTGGGCAGTGGAATCAGAAAAGATACAGCAGGAGCACATTGTCGAGGTTGGCATACTGTCACTCTCTCCTGCACCCCAGTCACACACCTGCACACCCTGTTTAGTGGCCGAACAAGCTATTCAAAGTCAGAGGGCAGTTACACACAGTGTCAGATCATTCACTGATCCAGTAAGTATCTGTTGGCAGCTGGAGTCATTTTGCAGGTACTATGGTACGGCAGGAAGGGAAGTACTATGCTTCCTGTCCTCAGGTCAGTTCCAGTCTAGCAATGTCCAGAATAATTCCTTACTTCTCAAGAGGCAGAAGCTTGGTTTTGGTGGATTTGACTATGAGAGGGAGAGATGGTACCCTTTGCATGTGCCGCTATAATCCTGTTATTTCCTAAGTATGCATATTTGTATCTCATCAATTTATCCTCCTGGGATTCCACCCCAAACCAGTTGTTTAGTGCGTGGGTCAAAGGGACTAGAAAGAGTCCACAAATTCACTCCAATACCATTTTTCTGATGAAATGGGACAATCCATTTAAATCCCTAATTGTTTGGTGCAACCCTGTCATCTGTGGGTGCTCTCTGAGATGAGAATTGAGTAGTTCTCACATTAGGAAAAAAATTAACTCAAAATCCCAATGAGTTGTTCAGCTATCTGGGTGGTCTGGTTCACTCCTCTTCTAAATTCTGTTCTGGATTGTGTGTATTAGTCTGTTCTCACGCTGCTAATAAAGACATACCCAAGACTGGGTAATTTATAAAGAAGAAGAGGTTTAATGAACTCACAGTTCCACGTGGCTGGGGAGGCCTCACAATCATGGCAGAAGGTGAAGGAGGAGCAAAGGCACATCTTACATGGCGGCAGGCAAGAGCGTGTGTGCAGGGGAACTGCCCTTTATAAAATGATCATATCTCATGAGACTTATTCACTATCATGAGAACAGCACAAGAAAAACCCACCCTCATGATTTAATTACCTCCCACTGGGTCCCTCTCATGACACGTGGGGATTATGGGAGCTACAATTCAGGATGAGATTTGGGTGAGAACACAGTCAAACCATATCATTCTGGCTTTTTCACATTAATAAACTATATGTTGTAGTAGCCTGGTCATCGTAAACCAGAGAGTCCTGGTCAAACTGTGGCAAACGCACTACTGCAAAATTATCATGTCGCCTAAGACGAGCATCAGTCTTTGTTTCTATCATTGATTGAGAAGATAGAATGTGGGATTTATATTCTGGTTTAGACATTTCCTATATGTAACTCTGAGAACTTGGGAAAGTTAATATAACTATTGTTTTAGTTCATTATCCATAAAATGGAGCTAATAGTAGTCACCTTGTAAGGTTGTAGTGGTTAAATGAGCTCAGGTGCAGAAAGTCTCACGTTGTCACCCCGGCTGTAGTGCAGTGGTAAGATCACATCTCACTGCAGCCTCAAACTCCTGGGCTCAAGCAATCCTCCTGCCTCAGCCTCCCAAAGTGCTGTGATTAGAGGCATGAGCCACTGTGCCCCGGGCATGGGTGGTTGATATATAATATGACATATGGCAGCTGCTCAGTGAATGATAGCTATTAATAAGTTAATGCTTAGCTTCTTAATCAGTGTCTTAGTGCAATGAGAAGTCCGAGAGAAAGAGACAGGGGAAGACTTCATATTATTATGGGATGTGTAGAAATTCCTGATAAATATGACAAATGGGAACTATTTCTGAAGGGAGTTGTTGAATCACTTTCTCATTAGATTCTTTAAAAGAAGGCAGCATCTGTTCATTGAAAGAGTTGGATGTGGAGGGGATGCCCCCTGAGGTGCGCTTTGGGTTCTGAGAAACATCTGTTAGTGGAGGAATTGCTCTTAAGATTCCCCCACGAACCTACACACTGACCCTCACATATGCTCACCCCTGTTGACAGCTCCACCCTCCAGCTTGCCCACAGACCAACTCCCTGTTCTTCAGTGGTTTTGTTTTCAAGTTTGACAGACACAGAGCTGATACTAAAGCAAGGTTGACAGGTCCTTTACAAATTACCAAGATTGTGCCATGTGACATGGAAACTAAGGCACAATGACAAAACCCCAAGGGTTGGGTGTCCTTTGCTTAATTGCTTATGAAGATATGTGAAAGGAAAGGAAATTTCAGATCTGGTAAAATGACGGATCTGTTCAGGAGGAGGAAATGGAAGAAGAGGTAACAACACCCTTGGGGGCGGCCCAGGCAACTCTGTTAAGATCACTGGCTCCATGGAAGAATTTTGATGACAGAGTTTTACTTACAGTACTTCTTATACTCATGTTGGAGTGAGAAAGAAAAGCTTATGACGTTGACTATTATGAGATTAAACTGAGAATCTCTCGGGGGGAAAACAAAATGGTCAGCATGTATGCTTTTTGGCTGGATTTTAAAATCTCTTTAAAAAACAATTACCTGTAGTTTCATCAGGGATTAGATGAGAATGTGGAGTGTTTCCTAAATTTTAGTGAATTCGGTCATTTCAAGCCATTTCTATTGCTATGTGAAAAAGGCATATCCGGGGTACTGAATGCTAAGTGCAGACCGTGCAGTGCTATAAAATGTGAAGTACTCATATTCTTCAAACTTTCATTTAAAGCTTAAACATGAAGCCAAGAAAAAAAATTAAACCCCCATTTAAAAACTACACCTTTGTTCAAAATGTTCCATGTAAGGACTATAGGCCTTTTAGAATTAATTTCTGTAGAATCCTCCCACTAAAGCAGTTTGTAAAAGCTGTAGGTTATTAAGGTATGATAAGAAAAGTACTATTGTATATAATTTCAGGCCACACTTAATGATCAGTGCCTAGTCATAAAGCTGAGGGGAGAGTGACCTTCTAATTCTTCTTAAAGAGCCAAGTTTTTTATTTTTAATTTTTTTAAATTTATTTTTGAGACAGAGTCTCACTCTGTCACACAGGCTGGAGTACAGTGGTGTGATCTTGGCTTACTGCAACCTCCACCTCTCGGGTTGAAGTGATTCTCATGCCTCAGCCTCCCGAGTAGCACATGCCACCACACCCAGCTAATTTTCACATTTTTAGTAGAGATGGAGTTTTGCTCTGTGGGCCAGGCTGGTCTTGAACTCCTGGCTTCAAGTGATCTTCCCACCTCAGGGTCCCAAAGTGCTGGGATTACAGGCGTGAGCCACCATGCCCGGCCAAGCTTTTTTAAAAAGATATTTGTCAGGAAGAGGGATGATGTTTGGTGCTATTATGATGGTGTTATTTCCAGGGACCAGCAATGTCCAAAAACTGTTTTGTGTCTTACACCTTTTCTGCAAAGTGTTCTTGGTCTGAGAGTGAGACTCAAAGTACAAAAACTAAGTGAAAAACAAAATACAAGAAGACCTCTTTATATCTGAGGATAATTGATAGCAGGAAAAGGCCATTCAACTGGAATCCACTTAAAGTGAGGACCAACATGTCACCATAGACAACATAAAACAGGTTCGATGGTAGTTTTTTAAAATAAAATGAAAATTTATAAAAGTGATTTTTTAATGATATAATTAACAAGATTCTTTTATAATGACAATAGCGCCCTAAGTCATTTGTTCAACCAAACGAAGGCTGTGATAGAATTTGGTGGCTCTCAATAAACCGCTTCTCAGTACTTGCTCCCTTATGAGCCCCCTTACATGTTGATTCTGTGTTTGGCTACAGGATGAGCTTTGGCCAATACAACTTTAGGAAGAGTGATGCAAGGGAAGGCTTGATAGGTCCCTGCACTTTGAGGCTTGTCTTCTTGGAATGCTTCTTCTTGGAAGCAATCTGCCATGTTATGAGAAACCCTAAGCAACCACATGGAGAAGAACTGAAGCCCCTTTGCCCATTCCAGTTGAGCCTCCAACCAGCAGCCAGCACCAATTTACAGCCATATAAATGAGGCCATGGCAGACCTTCTAGAAAGTCCAACTCTGAGTCAACAATATATGGAGTGTAATAACTCCCTGGTCAACCCACAGAATTGGAAGAAGTAATAGCAAATTATTATAAACCATCAAATTTTGAGATGGTTTGTTATGCAGCAATAGAAAACTAAAATAGAAATTGTTACCTGAACGTGGGGTCCTGTAATAACATAGACTTTGAGTCTGGCAGAAGGAATGAAGAAATGTGGAAGAATGGGAAGGAGACTGTTAGCAGGGGCTGGAAGGGCAATGCGGAGATGCCTATGGAAAGCTGGGGGAAAGAGAACCCAAGTTATGTATTGGCAGAACAAGTAACAGAATGGTTGCCTTGGAATATGGGAAATAGAAAACATACCTAATAAACTTGTGGACCTGGCTAAGGAGGTTTTCAGGCAGAAAATATTGAAGGTGCCATCTGGCTTCTTTTTAGTTGTCTATGATAGAGAACAGAAGATACAGGTTAAGCTAAAGAAGGACCTGTTCAGATTTCAAGTATAATTTAGAAGAACTAAAAAGGAACTACAACTTGCTGTGTTTGATAACACAATTGTTTTTCATTCCTAGTCTTTCCAAGAAAGAATTTTCAAAGTAAGAAACGGCCTTGGTTTGAAGACACAATGCAGGGTGCTGGGAGTGAAATATGGCTTTAGGGTCAAGATCTTTGTTAACACATTAGAAATATTTAAGGAATATCTCAGAGATTCTCTCAGCTAGGCAAAATACACTAAGAATTTTAAGAGTATTTTCCCATAGCATCCTGACATGCAGCCAGAGAGAAGCTGCAATTGCCAGTTCTGCAGAGAGAGGACTGCCTTGAAGAGATCTGTTAGTGTGGTTTTCTCTAATGGAGATTATAGTTTGAAGCATATAGAACTATACAATTTTTAATAAAATTATATCAGTCTGGACTAAAAAAAAAAAAACTAAGGAAAGAGTTCAAAACAAAAAGATGCCTCAAGACCGCCAAACTTCTATGGGGAGGAAGTAAGCCAGAAAAGAAACTCAGTTACACACCTGTGTCATTTCTCTTGGAAAAAGAAGGACATCCCAGAGAACGGAGCCTAAAGCACAGAGGGCAGAGTTAAGAGGCACAGAGAATCAGTTCCAGGGACTAGAACTGAGCCATCATCAGTAAACTAGCTGCATGTACCTTACTGGATTTCAAAATTGCTATGGACCAGTAACTTCTGTGTACCACCCATTTTCAACCTTTTTGAGTAGGAATGTCTATTGCAGGTTTCCTATGCTTGCCTCATCATTGTATGTTGGGTGTGTGTAGGCCAGAAAACACGCCTCTTTAGTTCACACATCTTCAGACCAAGAGGTGCTGCACCCAAGAGACCCCTTCTGCCCCTGGGTTGATTTGGATGCTGAGATTCTGTACATGATATCAAAATGAGACAAGACCTCGGATGCCTTGGAGGGGATAATTATATTTTTCATGTAGTAAGGACATGGTCCATTAGAGAATGGAGAGTGCTCTGGTGGCCCTCAATGAATCTTATTTCCTGGGATTCAGAGCTTTGTGTAGTTCCCTCCCTCACTGACTCTTAGCTTGGCCATGTGACTAGCTTTAGACAATGGGACATTAGCAAGAGTGGTGTGACGGGAGACCTCATAAATACTTGCACATTGGGGCTTCTTCTCTTAGAATAGTTCTTCTTGAAATCGAGCCACTAAACTAGGAGGAAGCCTGAGCAACTTTGGGTAGGAGAACTGAAACCCCAGAAAACCCTTCCAGCTAAGCCCCCAGTCAATGGGCCAGTACCAACTTTCAGCCATGTGAATAAAGTCATTTTGGAGCTTCTTGTCATTCCAGCATCCAGATTACAAGTGAAGCAGAAAAAACTAATTAACCAACAGAATTGTGAGCAATGTTACGTTGTTATTGTTTTAAATCATGAAATGTATGGGTGGTTTTTATGCAGCAGTAAAGTCAAACAGGAGGCTAATAATTTTTAGGTAAAATTGTACAACAGCAGCGTTAACTATCTTTTATTTTACACTTTCCTTTTGCTGTACAATCATGAAAAGGGCTGTTTTGTGCAAAAAACAAACAAACAAAAAACCCACAACTCAAGGATTTTATTTAATTTTTCCCAAGTACTCTGTTAATCTTTTGCTATTTGAATCTCTTTCTTTTAAAGTACTTTTTATGTCATCTTCCTTGTTGACTTTCTCTTTGATTTTTAACTGGTCAACTTGTGCTGTATCTTCGATTATTAATGACTTGGCCTATATTTCAAGCAGTTCTGCAATATCACTTTCATCAACTTTGTAAAATCCTGCATTTCTTGCAATATTTATAATTTCTTTCACAGTAGACTTCCACTCTACTTGAATTTATTATCTGTTATAATATTGGTGAGATATAGATGATAGATACTAATATCTTGAAAGGAGGAAAATTTGTTTGGGAATTAATTTGATAAATGGTCAGTTTTTAAATAAACAGTTTCAAGTTATGATGATTTTGCTTCTGTTAATAACTCTGATAATGGATGCTCAGATCGAAGGACCCCTTGTATTAGGTTGATGCAAAAGAAATTGCAGTTTTTGCCATTACTTTTAATTAAAAATGGCCATTACTTTTGGCCATTAAAAGTAATGGCAAAAACCACAATTATTTTTGCACCCATCTAATACCATTGCATTTATAGCTGAGCAGGTCCTAGGATCAGCTGATGCTGGGCTTTCTGGTAAATGCTGAGTTGAAGCACGTGATTTAGGCTCCTGATCTAAGACAGACTTCCTGCTTTTCACCCTGAATCAAAATTTTGGTACCAACATACTCTAGTATAACTTTAAGGAAGGAGCAAGTCAGAGAAAAGTCTGGATTCTTAGATTGGGTCCTGACCTGCTTGGGCATGCCCTTATAGGTGTGGAAGGGGTAAAAAGAAGAGAGAGAGGATTGCTCTGAGAAGATAGCTTCTGCATAGTCTGCAGGAGGAGGTTGAAGAGAGGAGGACATCTGTTCACTGGCAGATGTGACTTAGTGAATTTCCTGGACTCTCATCAATAAACTTAGTCATTCCTCATCTCTTGTGGTGGGTTGGGAGAGGAAGGAATGGGTTAGAAAAATAGAGGAGTAAGGCCGGGTGTGGTGACTTGCGCCTGTAATCTCAGCACTTTGGGAGGCCAAGACGGGCACATCACCTGAGGTCAGGAGTTCAAGACCATCCTGGCCAACATGGTGAAACCCCATCTCTACTAAAAATATAAAAATTAGCTGGGCATGATGGCACGCACCTGTAATCCTAGCTACTTGGGAGGCTGAGGCATGAGAATCGCTTGAACCTGGGAGGCAGAGGTTGCAGTGAACGGAGATGGTGCCACTGAACTCCAGCCTGGGCGATAGAGCTAAACTCAGTCTCAAAAAAAAAAAAAAAAAGGAGTAGGAAAAGAGGCCTGAGGATTCCCATCCCTCTACAACATCCATCTTACTGGAGATAAACTATCCATTGGATAATGGGAGGTTAGAAGTCACAAAATAGAGATAAGATTACATTAAGAGGGCAGATGATTCTGAATTTCTCTCTTCGTTCTGCCCTGTGGAAAGGAGAAAAGAGACCTGAACAAAGGAAGCCACACCTCTGGGCAGACTCGATTTAGCAATAGACTAAGAGAAGCTGTCGCAGGAAAGAGCTCTTGTCAGAGTCAAGTTATCAGAATTTATGGCTGGGAAAAGCTGCCAGGTTTTTTTGAAGTCAGCTTTGCCTAAAGTCTGATACTAGAACGAGGAGGGAGTTCACTTTAAGAGAGAATTGAAGTGGAGAGAAGCTTTTGAGTGAAGACCTGGAGATTCCAGTAAGATTAAGCTGTGATTGATAGGAGTAAAAAGATGGAGAGAAAAGGGTGGTACTTTGAATTGGCGTATTCTTAAAAGTTGCCTCAGAAGTAAATCTTCTTTTATTGTTAAATGTTAAGCTTAGTGATTTCCTCAAAGAACTGCATTTTTGCAGATGCTGAATAGAACATTTATAGCTATAATATAACATTGTTATAGTCTATCCCTCAAAGCCTACACTTTTGAGTTTGAACACAAAAAGTAAATACATGACAAGAGAATATTTAAATTGAATAAGCATTTTCGGTGCTAAATAAACCTCCCAAAAGCTGAAGTTTTATGTTGATAGGTACAGGAAATACTGATTCATGAGTTCATTCATTTATTCAGCAAATATTTGAGTGCTTGCTCAGTGCCAGTCATTGCTGATACCTACTGCTCATATTTATTTATTCATTATTGTTTTTTATTTTTTGTTTTATTTTCTTTAATAAGACATTTTTTTTCTGAAAACTTTTTGCTCATAGTCAGTGTAAGATGAATCTGTTGGCTATTCTTGGTAAAGTTGTTATTCCATACCTCCTCCCTACTTTATCACTGTGTGTTTTATTTAGCAGCTAAAAGTATCTTCCTCAATTGAGTGGAGTATTTTTCAGATCAAGGCTGATCTGGTTATCCAATAATCAAAAGGATGGTTGACTTTTCCTCCTGTACATTACTTAAAAATCAGTGCATATTTTGAGATGGGAGTGATCCATTTATGCATGGAAACTCTCTGTGATTATTCTACAAACTTTTGAAGAATAGATGTTCCAAATCAAGAAAGAAATGTGTTGTAGGCTAACAATTTCATTAGAGCATTAAAAAAAAAAAAAGCTTATTCCCTTATAATGACGTTTAACATTATATAGAAATAAGCTTTGTCCTTTGTTTGCTGAGAATAATAGCACAACCCTTTGTGAGAAGATGATTTATCTCTTGCTAAACCGCCCTGACTGTTCATGACAGCAAAAAGATAGATATCATTAACTTTAGGTGTTGACAATTTAGAATTCATGGGAATGAATTACAAAAATGATAGCTGGGTCCCACCCCTGAGTTTATGTGGAGCAAATGAACCTGTGAAATTGCCACTCATGCCTCACGTTACCAGAAGAGTTCCCCTTGAATTTTCAGAGTGGGGATTTGGTTATATGTCCCTTCTATCTGAAATCTAAGTGAAAATTGTTTTGAGGAGAAATGGATCTATATTCCAATCAAAGTATTTTCCAAGGTCCTAGAATCAAGTTTATTTGTAAATTCATAATTTACTAATAGAGTTCTTATTTATTTATTCATTTATTTATTTTTATTTATTTTAGAAGGAGTTTCACTCTTATTGCCCAGGCTGGAGTGCAATGGTGCAATCTTGGCTCACTGCAACCTCCACCTTTAGGGTTCAAGCGATTCCCCTGCCTCAACTCAGCCTCCCGAGTAGCTGGGACTACAATCATGCACCACCACACCTGGCTAATTTCTGTATTTTTTT
>NW_012114411.1:1647850-1666234 GCF_000951035.1 Colobus angolensis palliatus | reverse complement strand
ACCGTGTTGGCCAGGATGGTCTCGATCTCCTGACCTCGTGATCCGCCCATCTCGGCCTCCCAAAGTGCTGGGATTACAGGCTTGAGCCAGTTTTCTGTATTTTTAGTAGAGACAGGGTTTCACCATATTGGTCAGGCTGGTCTTGAACTCCTGACTTCAGGTGATCCACCTACCCTGACCTCCCAAAGTGCTGGGATTACAGGCGGGCACCACCCTGCCCAACCCAGTTTTCACATTTATTAATGCAGTCTTGAAAAACATATTTTTAAAAGTTATCATAAGTCATGTGGGGTCACCAGCATTAAGTTATAATGTATTTTTAAATGGAACAAAGTTAGTAATGGAAAATTTAAGGAAAAAAACAGATATTCCTCTACCAAGTACTTTACTTAGTGGTAGAAGTTAGTGCAATGCTGATCACGTGATACCTCTGCAATGAGAACATAGACAGAAAAGTCAGTAAATGCTGTGTGTTTGTGAAAATCACGTAGTGGGAGAAGTGCTCTCATTGTGATACCTATGGGCTTTTGCTGTGAAAGAACCAGTTAGACTTTTTCCTGATGCCAAAAAAGGGCTGAAATTTCATTTATGGCTCAGAGCAATCTTAACCCTTTTAATGCGGTGCTTTCATGGTAAACATAAGAATGCCCAATGTCTTCTATACTTTCTATTCATCTTTCTTTCTTTCTTTCTTTCTTTCTTTCTTTCTTTCTTTCTTTCTTTCTTTCTTTCTTTCTTTCTTTCTTTTTTTTTGAGACAGAGTTTTGCTCTTGTCACTTAGGCTAGAGTGCAATGGCATGATCTCAGCTCGCTACAAACCTCTGCCTCCCGGGTTCAAGTCATTCTCCTGCCTCAACCTCCTGAGTAGCTGAGATTACAAGCATTCACCACCTCACCCGGCTAATTTTTTTAAATTTTTAGTAGAGACGGGGTTTTGCCATATTGGCCAGGCTGGTCTCGAACTCCTGAACCCAGGTGATTCTCCCATCTCGGCCTCCCAAAGTGCTGGGATTACAGGCATGAGCCACTGCACCTGGCCTTTATTCGTTTTTCAACAGTCCATCATCATGTCCCACCAAGCCAAAAATCCTGTGAGATTGTTCCTCCAGGATAAGAAACTGTTTCTCCAGGAAGTTTTCAACAGGATTTTAAGTCCCCCGTGCAGCTAGCAAAAACATGGAACCAGCACATTGAAAACACACAGTGGCCTGTAGGACGGGAGTCTTTGTAAACTTTCCCATGTATCTCATTCTACCAGCTTTTCACATTCCCCGGGCAGATGCTGATGAGGTATCAGACAAGTATGTCAGGGATGAAGCTGGTCTAGTGTGCACAGTTTGTGAATTTACAGTCTCTTGAGAGGGCCCAGCTGTGGGTCTTCCCTTCGGCAGGAAGACTGCCCCCCGCCCCAGGAACTTTGTTCCACTCTTCCACTGTCCATAGTTCCACCACGTCCCCAGAGACTTCACTTCCTATGGGAAAGAGGCACTTGTTGACAACATTTCAGGGAAACCCAGCTTTATGTTTATAATATCCACACATATTCCCTCTCCCAGCCCTCTGGAGCTTATTATTATTACTATTTTATTAGTTCATTTCATTCCAAGGACACAGATAGGAAAGTCAATAAAACCCACCTTGTTCTCAGTTTAGGATTTGCTCTGCTCTAACCTACAAAGGGAAATTTGGCATTTTAAGGACTCACCTGAGACCCTGGCATGTCTAATCTTAGCCCAGTTAGTTACAAGGACATTTAAATGAAGGTGTTTCAGAGGATGTGGAATAAGATTTTGAAGCCATTCTTTCCCAAGGAAACGTGATGTCTCCAAAGGCTAGTTTTTTCTTCCTTCCTTATCAGTCACACCAATTTGCGTCCCGATGGATGTCAACCCCAGTGGGATAGAGTCTGTTTTATTCATTGCTGTGGCCCCAGTACCTGGAATAGTACCCAACACATGGTAGTTGAAAGAAATATATTGAAAGTTATTTGTTGAAATGTAAATATTGAATGATGAATATTGTCAAATGCTCAGGCCATGCCTAGTATTTCCATTAGTATCTAAAAATCTACACAAGATGTTGGGAAATTGGTTGGATGGACTTGAAATTAAAAAAAAACAGACATTCCTTTTTTTCTTTTCTTTTTTCTTTTTTTGAGAAGGAGTCTTGCTCTGTCACCCAGGCATGAGTGCAGTGGCACAGTCTCAGCCCACTGCATCCTCCAGCTCCCAGGTTCAAGCAATTCTCCTGCCTCAGCCTCCCAAGTAGCCAGGACTACAGGCACCTGCCACCACACCTGGCTAATTTTTGTATTTTTAGTAGAGATGAGGTTTCACCATGTTGGCCAGGTTGGTCTCAAACTCCGACCTCAGGAGATCCGCCCACCTTGGCCTCCCAAAGTGCTGGGATTACAGACGTGAGCCACTGCACCTGGCCCTAAAACAGGCGTTCTTAGAACTTCATCTCACTTACATGAAAAATCAGTTTGTCTCCCTGTTTCCATTTTGCCCACTGTTAAGAAGTCTTTGGCTGTGTCTTCCTCATGACTGTAGAGCAAGGACACCAGCACAGTGCTTAACAAAGTGCTATGACACCTCCCAAAGAGTAACGCATTTGTGCAAGGTGCTCCTCAACCTCAGACCCAGCTCATTCCTTTTAGAACCACAGATGCTTAAACTGGCAGAGACCATGATGTCTAGAGTTCAGTCCCTTGTTTTTGTCCTCTCCCAACAGAACAGCATTGTCATGGACTTGGCACTGGGTCATTCAGGCTAAATATTAGTCCCCACACTGGATAAATGTGGAAGTATTGCAGACAGTGCTTACATATGCTAAATTGCCTCTTGAAGATGTACCCTGTATTAATGTGCAGGGGAAGAAAAATGCATATTTTGTCTCAGCAGTTCCATAGCATTCCTTTTATAGAACCAGATTCCAACAGAGTTTCAACATACAAAGTTATCTCTTAGGAAGGAGGCCCCACTTGAGAGCCAGGGGACCACAGGCAGGGAGTCCTAACCCCAAGTTCCATTCCCAGCCCCTCACACTGCCTGTAGTTATGTGACCCCGGGGAAGGCATTCAACCTCTGGGACTGCAGCTTCTTTATCTATGAAATAACATTGGCTTCCTGCCTCCCAAGGATACCAGAAGGAAGAATGAGTTAAGATTTACATTGTACATTAGGAGCCTCCAAGGAAGGCCCTGAATAAGTAGGAAATATGATATCATAGGAAGAATGTCTTTTATTTTTGAGTTGCTTGTCTCTGTTTAGGTTTTCGGGGCCCATTCCTCGTATACAGTATTCAAATGTGAAAGAAAGTTGTTTTGCTTTTTTATTTGCTTTACCAAAAAAGTCAGCAAACGGGAAAAAGAAAATTTTGAGCTCAACTCAGGTGGGATAACTACATCACAGCCGCTGGGGTTTTTATTTGTTTATTCATTTGTTAAGTCTGATGGGAGGGGAATTTTGAGAGGAAGTAACTTGGTTGCCACTGAGAGAAGTATCTGACTTTGGACCATATGTAAATGGTAGCAGATAAGCTCTACTATTGTTTTATTAAATTTTTTTAATGTTTAACTTTTTGTGGGTACATAGTAGGGGTATATATTTATGGATTACTTGAGATATTTTGATATAGGCATGCAGTGTATAATACTCACATCAGGAAAAATAGGGTATCCATTCTCTCAAGCATTTATCCTTTGTGTTTTGAATAATCCAATTATACTCTTTTAGTTATTCTTAAATGAACAACTCAATTATTTTTGACTATAGTCACCCTGTTTTGCTAGAAAATACTGTATCTTTTTTTATTCTTTCTAACTATTTTTTGTACCTATTAACCATCCCCTCTTTCGCCGAACCTAGGCTCTCCTATTGAAGAGCAATGATAGGCACAGATGGAGTGGCCCAAGTTTGGGGTTCATCGGCATGGGCAGTTCCTGGAGGGTAGAAATTGTGTCACATCTGTTTCTATCTCCAGAATCTTTCCAGTGTCTGACATACAGCTGTGAACGAGTTTGGGTTGATTTAATGAATGAGTTGATGAGTCTGAATTGCAGCTTTATTCTTTGCCAGCTATGCACCCCCTTTCCTTCTCTATAAATTGGGGGTAGTAGCACCACCTTTGCAAGGGTGTCATAAGGGCTGCATGAGTGAAACATGTGGCATCCTCAGCACACTGACACACAATCACAGTAACCGCTGTGATGACTGTTAGCTCTCCTATTGTCAATGCCAGAAGACCCAGGGGAGTGCTATGGCAAGAGCAGGGATGAATTCCCATCCTGGCCTCATTAGATAGCAGCTCCCTGAGAGCAATGATCTAGCCCTTTTGGAATTTGATTCCTAATCTGTATAAGAGGCTGATGGAATTTAATCTACTTACCAGCTCAATCTCAAGAATATAGTCCAGTAGGATAGAGGGTCTTATAGGTCCTTCTAAAATCTTTTATTGTAACTACATCAGGCAAATACATAAATCAGATTTATGAAACAAAATGAATGACCATATAGCGACCACTGAAGTCAGCCCAGCACCCCAAGAGCCCATCATGGGCCTACAGCTCATTTATACTCTTCTTTCACTTAACATTATATCACATGCACGCCATTTAGAATGTTTAAAAATATGTGTGTGGTAAAATATTCAAATATATGAATGTGCTGCAATTTATAACTCACTCCCTGTTTATTGGCAATTTCAGTTGTTCCTACATAACTATATTAAGTTCTTACGAACAAAGATTTGTTTTGTTCTCCTTATATGACTGTTGATTCTTGCACAGTTACCACACTGTTTCAAGCATTGTAGCTCCATAATATACTTTTTAAATATCTGCAAGAAGAAATTACTTATGCCAATCCTCTTTCAAAAAATTCTTAGCTATTTCACTTATTTAGTAAATTTTATTCTCACGTTTATTTTCTCACTCAAACTTACAAAAAAGTTGCAAGCCCAGTACTAACAAACTGCTATAGGACATGCATCATCTGCAAATACTTTAGTGTGTATTTCCTAAAATCAAAGGCATAGAAATGGAAAATTAGAATTTATATAGTATCACCATTGACATTTCAGTTCCCATTCAAATCTTGCCACTTGTCCCAATAATGCCATTTATAGCAAAAGGATCTAGTTCAGAATTCTGTGTTGCACTAGTCTTTTGCATGTCTCTTTCTCTCCCACTTTCTTTTCTTTTTTTTTTTTTTTGAGACAGAGTCTTGCTCTGTCGCCTAGGCTTGAATGCAGTGATGTGATCTCAGCTCACTGGAAGCTCTGCCTCCTGGGTTTGTGCCATTCTCCTGCCTCAACCTCTCAAGTAGCTAGGATTACAGGCACCCACCACCACGCCCAGCTAATTTTTTGTATTTTTAGTAGAGATGGGGTTTCACCGTAGCCAGGATGGTCTCAATCTCTTGACCTCATGATCTGCCCGCCTCGGCCTCCCAAAGTGCTGGGACTACAGCCGTGAGCCACCATGCCCGGCTTTTCTTTTCTTTTCTCTTTTGTTTTGTTTTGTTTTGTTTTTTGAGATGGAGTCCTGCTCTGTCACCCAGGCTGAAGTGCAATGGCGTGATCTCGGCTCACTGCAATCTCTACCTCCTGGGTTCAAGTGAGTCTCCTGCCTCAGCCTCCTGAGCAGCTGGGATTACAGGTGTGCGCTAGCACGCCTGGCTAATTTTTGTATTTTTTAGTAGAGATGAGGTTTCACCATGTTGGCCAGGTTGGTCTCGAGCTCCTGACCTCAAGTGATCCACCCACCTCGGCCTCCCAAAATGCTGGGATTACAGGTGTGAGCCACACACCCGGACATGAATGTCTTTTTCATCTCCTTCAATCTGGAACAGCTACAGGGTCTTTTATTGATTTTTGTGAACTTGACACTTTCAAAGATTATAGGCTAGTTATTTTGTAGAATGTTCCTCAGTTTGTGTTTATCTGGTATTTCCTCATGTTTACATTCACATTTTGCATCATTGGCAGGAGTATCACAAGGTGATGCCGTGTTCTCAGTATGCTTTATCAGCTGGCGCAAGATTCCAGTTTGCTCCATTACCATGATATTTACTTGGATTACCGTGGTGTCTGCCAGGATTCTCCATCTATAATGTTGTTCTTTTTCTCTTTGTAATAAATAAATATTTATTGGGAGCTATTTGTAACTATGTAAGTATCTCTAAACTTTTCTAATGATTCATTTCTGTATTTACTACTGTGAATTCATGGTTTTCTATTTTATTCTCTCGGTTATAATTCATTATTAATTTAAATGCATCACTGGCAGCCCCTTTAAGGGTGTGTGTGTGTGTATGTGTGTGTCTGTGTGTGACACTTCCCAGTTATTCTTCCAGTACTCCCTTACTTTTTAGCACAAAATGTTTGTGGCTAATCAGAATTTTCATGTCCACTCATCATCTACTCTCTGAAATCATCCATCTCTCTAAGGAGTCCTGGTTCTTTTTAATGGAGAATGATATTTAGAAACCAAAATCTGGCTGCTAGGTGCTTGCATTGCTTTTGGAATATTATTGCTCCTGGACCTTCTTGGTAGACAGAGCTAGGAAATATGTGTGTCTGTCCCAAAAGTCTTAGTGCAGTTTTAATACTTCTGAAAGTTTTAATAACTTCTGAGGAATAAATGTGATAAATTTACCAAAAAAAGTTTGGAAATTATTTATACTCCTATACACTTAGTTTTGTGAATTTTGAATATAAAAAGTTTAAGTTTTTCTTTAATTGTTTTCAGCAGCAATAGAAAAATATATTTCTTTGTGACAGTTTATTAGAATATTTTAATTTTTAGGTTCAGGGTACATGTGAAGGTTTGTTATATAGGTAAACTTGTGACTTGGGGATCTGGGGTACAGATTATTTTGTCACCAGGGTACTAAGCATAGTACTCAACAGTTTGTTTGTTTGTTTGTTTGCTTGTTTCAGACAGAGTCTCACTCTGTCGCCCAGGCTGGAGTGCAGTGGCGCAATCTTAGCTCACTGCAACATCTGCTTCCTGGGTTGAAGCGATTCTCCTGCCTCAGTCTCCCAAGTAGCTGGGACTACAACATTTTTTTTTTTTAAATGAACTTCTCCCTCCTCCCATCAGCAGTATATAAGCATTCATTCTTTTTTCTCTACAACCTTGCCAGCATCTGTTATATTTTGACTATTTGATAATAGCCATTCAGACTTGTGTGAGATGGTATAATGTTGTGGTTTTGATTTGCATTTCTCTAATGATTAGTGATATTGAGCATTTTTCATATTCTTATTGGCAAGTATGTCTTCTTTTGAAAAATATATGTTCATTTCCTTTGCCCACTTTTTACTGGGGTTCTTTTTTGCTTGTAGGTTTGAAGTTCCTTGTAGATTCTGGATAGTAGACCTTTCTTAGACGTACAGTTTGCAAATATTTTCTCCCAGTCTGTACGTTTTCTGTTTACTCTGTTGATAGTTTCTTTTGCTGTGCAGAAGCTTTTTCATTAGGTCTCATTTGTCAATTTTTGCTTTTGTTGCAATTGCTTTTGGCACGTTCGTCATGAAATCTTTGCCAGTTTCTATGTCCAAAATGGCATTTCCCAGGTTATCTTCCAGGATTTTATAGTTTTAGGTTTTATATTTAGGTCTTTAATCCATCTTGAGTTGATTTTTGTATATGGTGTAAGAAAGGGGTCCAGTTTCAATCTTCTGCATATTGCTAACCTGTTATCCCAGCACCATTTATTGAACAGGGAGTCCTTTTCCCATTGCTTGTTTTTGTCAGCTTTGTCAAAGATCAGATGGTTGCAGGTGTGTGCCTTTATTTCTAGGCTCTCTATTCTGTTCCCTTAGTGTATGTGTCTGTTTTTGTGCCGCTACCATGCTGTGTTGATTACTGTAGCCTTACAGTACTGTTTGAAGTTGGGCAATGTGATTCCTCCAGCTGTGTTCTTTTTGCTTAGGATTGCCTTGGCTATTTGGGTCATTTTTTGGTTCCGTATACATTTTAGAATAGTTTTTTCCTAGTTATGTGAACAATGTCATTGGTAGTTTGATAGGAATAGCAGTAAATCTATAAGCTGCTTTGGGCATTATAGCATGTTATATAGGCATTTTAATGATATTGATTTTTTCTATCTATGAGCATGGAATGTTTTTCTATTTGTTTGTATCATCTCTGATTTTTTTGAGCAGCCATTTTGTAATTCTTATTGTAGAGATCTTTCACCTCCCTGGTTAGCTGTATTCCTAGGTATTGGATTCTTTTTGTGGCAATTCTGAATGGGATTGTGTTCCTGATTTGGTTCTCAGCTTGAGTGCTATTAGTCTATAGGAATGCTACTGATTTTTGTACATTGATTTTGTATCTTGAAACGTTGCTGAAGTTGCTTATCAGCTCAAGAAGTTTTTTGGTGAGAGACTATGAGATTTTCTAGATGTAGAATCATGTCTTCTGAAAACAGGGATAGTTTGATTTCTTCTCTTCCTATTTAGATGACTTCTTTGTGACAGTTTTTTCTTTTTTTCTAAGACAGAGTCTCACTCTCTCATTCAAGCTGGAGAGCAGTGGTGCCATCTCAGTTCACTGCAACCTTTGGCTCCCAGGTTCAAGCAATTCTCCTGCCTCAGCCTCCTAAATAGCTGGGATTGCAGGTGTGCACCACCGCACCTGGCTAATTTTTGTATTTTTAGTAGAGATGACCATGTTGGCCAGGCTGATCTCAAGCTCCTGACCTCATGATCCACCAGCCTCAGCCTCTCAAAGTGCTGGGATTACAGGTGTGAGCGACTGCGCCCGGCCCTTTGTGACAGTTTTGTAGATGAGAATTTCTGAGACCAAATGAATTGGTAGAGGAAATCCACTTGCTTGACTACTCTATCACCTCATTCATCCATGTTTTGCTATGTAGTAATAGTTCATTGCTTTCTATTGATGAGCAGTAGTCTATTGATGAGTATTGATGAGTAGGCCACAGTTTATTTATTCATCTACCTGTGGATGGACACTTGGGTTGTTTCCAGTTTGGGGCTACTACAAATGAAGCTGCCATGGACATTCATATATTAGTCTTGATATGGGATATGCTTTAATTTTCTCTAGTATATCCCTAGGAGTGGAATGGCTTAATCATATGTTTAACTTTTTAAGCAGCTGTCAAATTGTTTTCCAAAGTGCTTTTACCATTGACATTTCCACCAGCTCCGTGAGAGTTCCAGTTCTTCTGTGTTCTTGACAACACTTGGTATGGTCATTATCTTTAATTTTTGCTATTCTAGTAGGTGTGGAGGAGTATCTCATAATGATTTTGAGCTTCCCTAGTGACTAATGACTTTGAGCATTTTTTCATGCCCTTATTTGACATTCTTATCTTCTTTGGTGAAGTGTTTTTTTAAATCTTCTGCTCATTTTTTATATTGGGTTGTTTGTTTTCTCATCATTGAGTGTTTTCTGTTTTTTTTTTGCTTTGTTTTGTTTTGTTTTTCAAATGGAGTCTTGCTCTGTCACCCAGGCTGGAGAGCAGTGGCATGATCTTGGCTCGCTCCAACCTCCACCTCCCAGGTTCAAGCGATTCTCTTGCTTCGGCCTCCTGAGTAGCTGGGACTACAGGAACGTGCCATCACACCCTGCTAATTTTTGTATTTTTAGTAGAGATGGGGTTTCACCATGTTGGCCAGGCTGGTCTCGAACTCCTGACCTCAGGTGATCCAACCACCTCAGCCTCCCAAAGTGCCGGGATTATAGGCGTGAGCCAATGCACCCAGCCTCCTCATTGAGTTTTGAGAGTTCTTTGTGTATTTTGAATATGTATCCTTTATCAGATATATGATTTGTAAATATTCTCCTCTAGTCTATGGCTGGATATTTAATTCTTTCTTTAGGCATTTTGACGATGTCTAAGTTTTGTCTAACTCAAGTTAGCAGAGGTTCCCTCGTAGATGTTTTATAGTTTTAGGTTTTATATTTTGGGTTAATTTTTGTGTACAGTGCTAGGTATAGGCTGAAATATTTTTCCCGCAATTGTTCTAGGACCATTTGTTTAAAAGGTCATTCTTTTTCCAATCAATTTCCAATGAATTATCTCTCCAGCTTTTTAAATAATCGGTTCTCCATATATTTATGGGTTTATTTCTGGACTACATTCTGTTCCTTTGACATAGGTATTTGTGTTTGCACCAAATCACACTTCATTGCTTGCTATAGCTTTATAGTAGGTCTTGAAAGCAGGTGATGTTAGCCTTCTGATTTTGGTCTTTATTTTCTAAGTTGTTTTTGGCTATTCTGAGTTCTCTGCATTCCGTATGGAATTTTGCCTATGCTTATCAATTTTTATCAAAAAGTCCACTGGGATTTCTACTGAGCTTGCATTTAATTTGTAGATCAGTTTGGCTAGAATGAACATCTTAACAATACTGAGTCTCCCAACCTATGAAAAAAGTATATAACCCCATTTTCAAAATATTCTTCAATTTCTCTCAGTAATGTTTTATAGTTCTCAATGTATAAGCCTTTTATATATTTTATGAGATTTATTTCTAAGTATTTCATATATTTTGATGCCATGGTGAATGGTATTATTTTTTAAAATGTCAATTTCCAATTGTTGTTAGTACAGAGAATACGATTGGCTTTTGTATGTTGATCTTGTATTCCACTTGTTAAACTTGCTTATGCGTTCTAGTAGCTTTTTTATAGATTCATTTGCATTTTCTACACAGATGATCATGTCATGGGTAAATAGAGTTTTACATCCTTTTTTTTTTCAATTTGGATGCTTTTTATTTTATTTTATGGAATTATTGCACTGGCTAGAACTTCCAGTACTATGTTGAGTAGACACAATGAAACTGAACATCCTTGTCTTGTTCCTGATCTTAAGGGAAAGCTCTCAGTCTTTCACATTAAGTGTAAGGTTAGTAGTAGACTGCATAGATGCTTTTTATCAGGTTCAGAAAGTTCCCTTCTATTTCTAACTTACTGAGTTTTATCAAGAATTCTCTTTTTGGCCGGGCACAGTGGCTCAAGCCTGTAATCCCAGCACTTTGGGAGGCCGAGACGGGCGGATCACGAGGTCAGGAGATCGAGACCATCCTGGCTAACACGGTGAAACCCCGTCTCTACTAAAAAAACCCAGAAATTAGCCGGGCGAGGTAGCGGGCACCTGTAGTCCCAGCTACTCCGGGAGGCTGAGGCAGGAGAATGGTGTGAACCCGGGAGGCGGAGCTTGCAGTGAGCTGAGATCCGGCCACTGCACTCCAGCCTGGGGGACAGAGCGAGACTCTGTCTCAAAAAAAAAAAAAAAAAAAAAAAAGAATTCTCTTTTTGTGAGCATATAACATATATTTCTAAGACCTGTAGGACAGACAAAAATGTATATCCACACACAAATTCACATGCAACTATATTGATTTCTATATCTATTATTAAGATCTATGAATTCATGATTCAGCACCACAGGATCCCTTCTAGTTTTCTTCGTTCCCATATATGTAACTCCCTTTTTTGATAGTGAGAACTGGTTTCCATCCTCCTTAATAGATTTGCTTATTTGATCAACCTCTTGTGTGTAACTATTCTCCTATCACTACTCCCGTCCCATAGCTCACACCATGCCTTCCATATCACACTTGGAGTCTGGCATTCACTGCACTGCTGCTGCCTTCCCCAACGTGGACATCCTCACTACCCTGCTTGGCCTCTAACTCCCTGGCTTGGGCTGCCCTTCTGCATGGACACTCATCTCACCCTAACCATGCTCTGATTCTCTGAACTGGGTCATGCCCTTTCACATGGGAGTCCCCTGTACTTCCTCATGCACTGACATTCTTGTGGATGTTACCCCTGTTGGCTTCTGAAACCCATGTTGGGCTGCATGCCTAGGAGGCCCCGCTTTGCCTAGACACTGAGTCTCTGCAAAGGCTGCCCTCTCACATGGTCAACCCCATGACAGGGTACCCTGTCAGTACCCCCACGACAGACTCTTCCTATGCAGGGACTCTCCTTAACCCTTCTTGGGCTCTGACATCCTGTAGTGGGCCACTCCCCTGCATTGATGCCCTCCTCACCCCTTGTGGCTCATACCTGCAGTGGGAAGCCCCAGACAGAAGCTCCTCCTATCTTGCGTGTCTCTTCCATCTCTTATCCTGCCCAGCTTGGAGACCTAACTTGCTTGGCCCTAGCTAAAGACTTTTAGAGCTGAGTTTTTCAGGAAAAGATAGGAAGAAAAGAAGAAAGAGGAAGAACTCATTTATTTTTCATGACTAACTTAGAATATTTTTTACATAACTAAAAAATTTTCCACTATTTTATATTGGGATTTTAAAAAAAGTATCTTAGGAAGAAAGGACATATTTGACAGTACCTGGTCTATCTTCAAGAGGGTGTAGCTCCATTATTGCTTCAAAAGTATCTTTTATAAGGCAATTGTAGTCATAATTAAATTCAACTAGTGGTATAACTAAGGTAAAAGCTCAGCATGTCCTGGGAGACAGGTATGCACTATGATCCAGGAGGAAAGACCCCAGACACTAAAGAAATTGCAAGACTGCCTAAATATATGTATCAGCAGACTCCAGGCAGAACCAAAGTGGGCAGAGTGCAATACTAGTTTTGACAAAATGTATTGTTTTGATGCATTTGAGAGTACAAATTTAATATACTTCTAGAGGTGACTCTAACAGCTTACTTGATTGGTTGACTAAAATTTGAAGGAATTCAGTGGTGGCCTCTATTCAGTGAGGTCGAGATGCCAGAGCTTTCCTGAAACAATGTAGAGGAGGGAATCCAAAGGCTTAGGGAGTTAGGAAGGTTGAACTGAATGCTCGATGTCTGACCTGCACAGCCACCTGCCAACTACATTCCGCAAGATGACCCAGAGGTATCTTCTTCATGATGGTAATGAGAAATATTAATTATCATTACTTATTTAATTAATTATTAATAATTTTAATTATTATTAATAATTCATTATTATTAATGAAGGGAGTATTGCATCCTTGAACATCTCTGCATTTCTCCTCTCTCTAGAAAAGTTATTACTCTAGTACAGAATGATGGCATTGGAAAAGATTCCCAGATTTCAAAGGAATGATGGAATTCTGAAGTAGCAGGGGTCAAGCGGCAGCACTTAACTGCCAAAGGGAAGGTAAGTACCTCTACCATAAAGGTGAGGAGGGGCATACAAATAATCAGAGTGTTTTGATTGGCAGAGATCTTTGACAGTGGATAGTTGATCATGATGTCTCTTGAAAGGAAATATGTGGGCAGCCTGCTAGTGCAGTGCTTGATCTATGTAACGGCAAAAACTCTGGTAGCTGAAAACCTGACTTGAATTCCCACTGAGAGGAACTGAAGCCCCTTACCCAGCTTTTAGACATAAGTAAATGTATAGACACAGAGCCTTTTGACTGAAAGGTACGCCAGGTGCCCTTGAGGAAGGACCCTGCACAATTGCCACATGCACACACCATAAATCCTCCCCTAAGATTTCTCCAAAAGGACCAAAGTTGACAACTGACAAACCCCCACATTTTCTGACCCATGAGTGATGGCTTTTATTGTTGGAAGGGCTAAACAGAAGCTCCTAGAACTTTCATTTCTGCCAAGAGAATAAATCAGAAGCAATATTGCATCCCCGAGGGGATTGCAAAAATCCATGCTGTCATCAGAGACTTGAAAGAAGTGGCGATAGTTATCACATCTCCACTGAATTCATCAGTTGGTCTGTGCAAAACTCACATGGGTCTTAAAGAATGAGTGAGGACTACTATGAACCTAATGAGGTGGTAACTAAAATTCCAGCTGCTGTCCTAGATGTGGTATCTTTCCTGGGGCAAACTGATATGTCTTCCAGCATTTGCTTTGTAGTTACTGACCTGCCTATTTCTCCTCACTGATTTGCAAGGATTGCCAGCAACAGTTTGCATTTACCTGTCAGGGCTAACAGTATACTTTCAGTTTTGCCTCAGGCTACGTCAGTTCTCCTGCTCTCTATCACATTTATTCTGCAGAGATTTTGATTGTCTTGACATTCCACAAAACATCACATTGTATTACCTCATGGATGACATTATGATGAATGGATCTGATGTTCACAAAACACCATATACTTTAGAGGCCTTGGTAAGATATCAGGTGGGAGATAGGCCCCACAAAAATTCAGGGGCCTGCCACCTCAGCGTAGTTTTTGGGAGCTCAATTGTCACTCCTCCAAGGCAAAAGGAAAGTTGCTGGTTCTTGGATGACCTACAATGGGAAAAGAGGAAAAATGTGTGTTCAGCCTTTTTGTATTTAGGAGGGAACATATGCCACATTTAAATGTGCTTTTTAGATTCATCTATAGAGTTATCTGTAAGGCTGCCAGTTTCAAGTGGTATTGAGCAAGTTCTGAGAAGTCTCTGCAGCAAGTTCAGACTGTGTACAAGCCATTGTATCACTTGAGCCTTATTATCTAGAAGGTCCAGTGATAAAGTACTTATGACAAATGGGAATGTTGTATGGAGTCTTTAGCAAGCACCAAAAGGAAAATTACAGCATCAAACTCTAGGGTTTTAGTGCACATCTATGCCTTATTCTGGATATGGCTGTTTGCCTTTTGAAAAATAGCATCTCCCTTGCTATTAGGCCTTGGAAGAGATTGAATGCCTAACCATGGTATGCTGGGTGATTATGTAATATGAACTTCTTATCATGAACTGGGTGTTGTATGACCTTCCTAGACATGAGGCCATGTGTGCACAGCAGCAATCTACCATCAAATGGAAATGGTATCCAAGAGAGTGGGGTTGGGCAGGTCCAGATGGTACAAGCAAGTTGCATGGGCAAGTGGCTTAGATTCCTTTGACTCTGAAGGTATGTTGCCTCTTCCATTCATATGGTTTATAGCCTCTTGAAGATACTCCAGTTGAATGAGGAAGAAATAACAAGACTGGTTTACAGCTTTTTCTGTATTATACACAGATATTACTCAGTTTCACTCAGGGGTGATCCTAAAGGACACTGGTGAAGAAAATTTCTCCCAGTGGATATAATTTTGAGCAGCAGATTTCATTGTATGCTATGTCTAGACTGAGAGATGGCTGGTAGTACACATGGACACTGATTCGTGGGCAATTGCTAGTGTTATGGTGGATGGTTAGGGACTTGAAAGAAATAGGATCAGAAGATTGATGACAAGGATATCTTGGGAAGAGGTGAATGAATGGACATCTCATAATGGTTACCAACTGTGAAGATAATTGTGACCCATGTGAATGACAACCAAAGTGCATTCACTGGAGGGGAAGTTCTTAGTGATTAGGTGGGAAATTGATGTACTCTGTGGATGTCTGTCAGTCTCTTTTCTTGCCCACTCTAGTGCTTACTCAATGAGCCCATAAACAGAGTGGCCATAGTGGTAGAAACAGAGGGTATTCATTGCCTCAACAATGTGGACTTCCTCTTACCACAGCTGGCCTGGCTGACACTACTGCTGAGAGCCTAATATGTCAACAATAGAGGCCAGCATGGATCCCCTAATATGGCACCATTCACCTGGGGAACTAGTCAGCCACCTGGTGGCAGGTTGATTCCATTGGACCTTTTCCATCTTGGGGTAGTGGGTGGGGGTCAGAGATTTGTCCTCACTGAAATAGACACATTCTGGACATGGATATGCCTTCCTTGCAATAATGCTTCTGCCAGTAGCACCATCTATGGACTCACTGGGCACCTTATCCACTATCATGGAATTTCCCATAATGATGTTTCTGATCAATGATTCCCATAGCATTGCTTCTTTCACAGTAGTGAAGTGCAGCAGTGGTCTCAAGGCCATAGAATTAACTGGTTTTACCACATGTCCCATCACCTGGAAGAAATTGGACAAATTCTGAAAGGTGTAACAGCTTAGTGAAGACTTAATTATAGCGTCAGTTGGGAGTCACCACACTGAAATGATGGAGTCCATCTCAAAGTGTACTTACTGTGAGTGCTTTGAAACAGAACATATGTGGTACTATCCACTCCACAGCCAGGACACACAGGTCTTGGAATCAAGAGATGGAAGTGGCTCATGTCACTATTAAACCCAATAATTCACTCATAGAAGGTTTGTTTCCCCTCCTGGCTACCTTGAGCTCAGCTTGTTTGGAAGACTTAGTCCTCAGAGGGGAACTGCTCACTAGGGTATGCTGCGGTGGCTCGATCAGGAAGAGAAACCCAATCAGCGAGGCACTCTGCCAGATCTTACAGAGGAGAAAAACATGACCCATGTGTCTGCTGAATCCATGAGGACGATTTCTTGCAGGTACTCACTTCTGCAAAATACATTCTGGGAAGTACTGGAAGAGTTTTGATTCTGTCAAGTTTATACAAGAAGAGAAAAAACAGCCATGTTTGCCGATTTTTATTTATTTGCTCACCTATGTGGAAAAGAAAAGACAGGGCCTTACAGTCTTTTAGGGGTAGACAAATCTTTTTCCAGGTCTTCAAG
Source organism: Colobus angolensis palliatus (assembly GCF_000951035.1). Classification (NCBI taxonomy): domain Eukaryota; kingdom Metazoa; phylum Chordata; class Mammalia; order Primates; family Cercopithecidae; genus Colobus; species Colobus angolensis. The sequence continues at coordinate 1,649,786 of NW_012114411.1, read as the reverse complement.
GCACTTGAAGATGCAATTAATAATAAAAACTTTCTTACTATCTTATCTACATAAGTTACAGTATAGGACTAAAATAGAGCAGGGATTCTGGGTGATACAAAATTAATGTTAGGTCAGTTGCACACTCTTTGAGCCATGGTTGGTGATTCTGTTAAGGTTTTTATCTTGATTTGCTCTGTGTATATTCTGGTTAAAGGGCCGACCTGTGTCTTTAGAGCATTTCCTATATTTGGCCCTATTCTAGTGTTGTGTTAAGTACATGGACTCTGGAGTCCAAATGCTGGGGGCTTAATCCTGGCTTGGTCATCTTGTAGCTTTGTGATCTTTGGTGTCAATTAACCTCCCTGTGCCTGTTTCCTTATCTGTAAAATGAGGATAATAGTTACATCTACTTCAGAATGTTGTTTGGAGAATTAATTAAAATGACATATGTACAGTCCTTATAACAGTACTTGGCCCATGGTCAACAATGACTAAAGTTTAGCAATTCTTATTATAACTTGGCAATGTGTGCTGTGAGTCTGCCTGCCCGGAATATAAACCATTTGGGATCCCTGCTCTCTTTCTCTAGCAAACCTGCAGAACACCTGCTAAACAGCTCATGTAGACTGAATAGTGTCTCCCCTCCCACCTCCAAATTCATTTGTTAAAGTGCTAACTCCCTAATGTGACTGTATTTGGAAATAGGGTCTTCAGGCAGGTAATTAAATGAGGACATAAGGGTAGGGTGATAACCCGATAGGACTGGTGACCTTGTTAGAAGAGGAGACCAGGGCTCACTCTTTCTCCATCACACACAGAGAGAAGGCCACGTGAGGACACAATGAGAAGGCCGCCGTCCATAAGCCAGGAAGAGAGGCCTCACCAGTAACCAACCCTGGCACTTTAATCTTGGACTTCCTGCCTCCAGAACTCTGAGAAATTAAGGTCTGTTATTTAAGCCACCAGTCTAGAGTATTTTATTATGGCAGCCCTGGGAGACTAATAGCATTATGAAATTGCATAATTTAAATATTCAGGCTGGATGTGGTGGCTCACACCTGAAATCTCAGCACTTTGGGAGGCTGAGGTGGGAGGATCGATTGAGCCCAGAAGTTTGAGACCAGCCTAAGCAACATAGCCTGTCTCTACTGAAGAAAAAAAAAAATCATCTGGGGTGGTAGTGTGCCTGTGTTCCCTGCTACTTGGGAGACTGACCTGGGAGGATCCCCTGAGCCCAGGGGAGGTCGAGGCTGCAGTGAGCCCTGATCAAGTCACTACTCCAGCCTGGGTGACAGACGGAGACTTTGTCTCAAGAAAAAACAACAAAACAAAACAAGAAACCTGTTGCATTTAGAGATAAAGATGCAACTGTGGAGTTTGAGTATCCTCAAAATCACTCACTGATGTGAAAAGGTGTTTGGAATTTACTTCTGAATGTATTTCTCGGGTGTACAGTGTTGAGAAAATGGAAGCAGGGATTATGGAAACCATCTAGTTTTAAGAAAATCAGGGCCAAATGATTGCTTTTTGGAATCTTTTATCAAAGCTTTTCTAAGATCTTCATGAAATAATAAGCAAATCTGAGAGAGCACGAGATCTAAAAAAGCTTCAAAGCCCACACTGAATTTCCCAGTTAATCTCTGGGAAGATAAAGTCAGATTTGGTTTCTATGTATTTTCACTCTGAAATGCAGAGAAAATGTAAAAACTTAGTCAGTAATCGTGCAAATTAAAAGTCATTCTTTTATGAATGCCTTGCGTTTACAAACAGGCTTTACGCCTGGCAAACTCGGACCCCTTCCATAGTGGGGCGCCAGGAGAGGGCTGGGCCGCTGTCCCCAAGTCAGGGCTACCTGGATCCCGGCGTCCCCGCGTTCTCCGAGTCCCTGGTCCCCGCCCCAGCCAGGGCCGGGACCCGCCCGAGTCCCCGCCCCTCCCCCGTCCACGCCCCAGCC
>NW_012114411.1:1633846-1647445 GCF_000951035.1 Colobus angolensis palliatus | reverse complement strand
CTGCCAGCTGCCCTCCGAGTGGAGGCCCCTGAGCGAGGGCTGCCGCGCCGAGCTGGCCGAGACCATTGTGTACGCCAGGGTGCTGGCGCTGCACCCCGAGGCGCCCGGCCTCTACAACCACCTGCCCTGGCAGTACCACGCCGGCCAGGGGGGCCTCTTCTACTCGGCCGAGGTCGAGATGCTGTGCGACCAGGCGTGGGGCAGCATGCTGGAGGTGCCCGCCGGCTCCAGGCTCAACCTCACCGGCCTGGGCTACTTCTCGTGCCACTCCCACACCGTGGTCCAGGACTACTCCTATTTCTTCTTCCTCAGGTGAGCCCGGCGGCGCCGCCACCTCTCTCTCTCTTTGCGCCACCTCCCGAGGTCGCCGTTACCTAGAGCCGGGCCGGTAACTCCCAGGGCAACCTATCGGTGCCAAATGAGAATGCCCCCGGGGCGCCTACCCCTTGCCTTCTTGGATCTCTCTTGCTCCGTCTGACGTCTCTACCCTGGCTACTCCCGGTAAAGGCAGTTTAAAAGACAGGGAGGCTTTCTGTGCCTTGTACACAGAAGAGCATTGCAGGCAAAAGCTCAAAGCGCTCTCCAACAGTCCCTTTGACTCGGGTCTTTAAACTGGCCTCAATAGGAGTAGATTGGGACGGTGAGAAGAACAATCTTTGAAATCAGTCTGTGGCTGGCATTTTGGCTCTGCCTTTCCTAATCGTGATTCTGAGCCCATTTCTTGACACCTTCTCAAGAACTTCCATAGCCTCACCTGTGTAAAGTGAGAGGCAGGGCTGGTTGAGCGAAAAACATAACTCATGCAAAGCACCTGGTGCAGGTTAGAGGTTGACCAGCTGTCCACTCTCCCCTCTTCCCCACTTGCTCAAATGCCAAGATGTGATGGTGTGGAATGTAGCCCAGGACTGCTTCATTATCTCATATTAGCTGCCAGGTTATTTGAAATAGCAAAGGTTTATTGGGGGTAGGGGGTTCTGCTGCAGGTAAAATCCTGGGTAGCAATGCTTTGAGGGGTGGAGAGGTCAACCAGGCAGGAGATCCTCTCTGATTCTAGACCACTGGAATCCTCTGAAGTTCCATGAACACTGGCCGGTGGTCAAGATGGAATGCATCTGCCTAAGAACTCAGTCAATTCTCATTGACTACTGAATTCTTCTGAAATTTGAATAGCGAGCACCAGGTAGAACCCTAAATTCTTTGATTGGCTTCAATTGAATTTGGAGAGTGATATAAAACAACTGAGAAAAACATCAAAATGGGATCTAACCTATCCATCAAGATAGAGAATTAATCCACTGTTGTGGTGATCAATAGTAGTTCCAGTCTGGGAAGTAGCACTAAGGATATTTGGAATGAGGCTGATGTGGGTCTGCGGATTCACTTTTAGCTCGCATTTCTCTGAGAAAGAAAACAGTTCTACAAAGTGGTGTTTGTAAGTGCATAGCAACACATGTTTTGCATATTGAAGCCAAAATATCTAAGTTTAAAAAACATGTCTTGCTTTGTGTTGGCTTGAGTGGTTCAGCTAGATTAAGTTTTTTTCTCTCTATATATATTTCCAGAGAAGTGTAGTTTCTAAATAAAGCTAGTGGGGCTGAGAGAGTGCCCTTCTCGATACAGAGAAACTTAGGGTTTCATGTTTTTAATTAGGAAAAACACTGAGATACCATCTATAAAACTATTCAAAACCAGAACTTTTTTCTCCAAAGAAAAAAGAGCCCAAGTATTTGAGCAGGCTTTTTAAAGAAATTTTTATCATGAAACACAGTTCGTCCAGTGGTTCCGTGGTGCTCAGCCAATTCTCATCTTTTTTACTCTACCATGTTTACAAAAGTTAGGAAAGAAATACAAAGTCAGACAGTAGTCTGACATTCTCATTTCACAGGGCTGTCTTGCCTTGGAGTGTGTTAACAACTACATACAAATCATTCCTCCTCTGTTATTCTGGGACCTACTGAGATGAGACTGGATCTCTGGTCACTGTCAGGGGTGAGGGTGGCAGTGGAGACTTGCTGGTGAGCCATACGTGTTGTTTTTTTTAGACTGGAGTGTAACTTTCATCTCTTTTTGTGACTTTTTAAAGAATAATTGATGTATGCTAGGCCTTTAAATATGTTCACTAATATGTATACTGCATTTACTTTGTATCAAGTGCTTAATTTACTTAGTTTTTGATGCAATGCTTATGACATCACCAAAAAAGTAGGTACTATATATATATTCCTTTTTTTTTTTTTGAGATGGCATCTCACTCTTGTGGCCCAGGCTGGAGTGCAATGGTGTAATCTCTGCTCACTGCAACCTCCGCCTCCCAGGTTCAAGTGATTCTCCTGCCTCAGCCTCCTGAGTAACTGGGATTACAACAGTGTGCCACCATGCCCAGCTAATTTTTGTATTTTTAGTAGAGACAGGGTTTCACCATGTTGGCCAGGCTTGTCTTGAACTCCTTACCTCAGGTGATCCACCCGCCTTGGCCTCCCAAAGTGCTGGGGTTACAGGCGTGAGCCACCGCACCCAGCTAGTACTATATTCTTTTTGCAGATTAGAATACCGAAGCTTAGAGGAGTTAAGACATTTGTTTCATGTCATATAGCAGATAAATAGCAAAGACAGAACATAAGTCATTACAGCTGGCCTTTTTTTCACCAGGAAACAAGGAACCCTCTTTGAGAAGGAAGACCCCTTGGGGGACTTGGAAGACAACACAAATAGACAAACAGGCACCATACACATACTTTTCTCCATACTTTGTTCAAACTTATCTTTTTGAAAACCTTAAGGATAGACTGATGTAGTGTGAGACAAATAAATAATTAGAAGTCGTAACTCCTCTAATGAGAGCCACGCCAGACATTGATGTGAAACTGGCAAGCCCATCGCAGTTGTCTGTGACTCTTGATTGAAGTTGGTACACCCTTGACTGTCGAGTCTACATGTCTGCCTTTTTGTCTCTCTTCTTCATTAGGATGGATGAAAATTATAACCTCTTGCCTCACGGAGTTAATTTCCAAGATGCCATCTTCCCGGACACTCAAGAGAACAGAAGGATGTTTTCTAGCCTTTTTCAGTTTTCAAACTGTTCCCAAGGGCAGCAGCTGGCGACTTTCTCCAGTGACTGGGAAATCCAAGAAGACAATAGGGTAAGAATCGGCTAAATCCTGTGCCACAGCAAAACAATAGTGTAGCTACACCTTGTGTGAATTTTGTGACCAAAGGAGTCAAGAATACTCTTCCAAAAGCCCAGACCGGAAAGCATTATTGCATACCCTCTCTCTCTCCTACTATCCCTCCTTGCCTCCCAGCTGTTAAAAAAGACCATTCATAAACTTTGGATCCCTGAAGCTTTACTGTTGGATAAGGAGTTCTTCCCAAAGTATGAGAACAGGATGAGATGAAGATTGGCATGCTGAGCCTTAGTTTCCTCTTCTGCAGACCAGGGATAATAGTAGCGTCTATATCAGGCTTGTCCAACCTGCAGCCCAGGACAGTTTGAATGTGACCCAACACAAATTTGTAAACTTTCTTGGAACATTACGAGATTTTTTTGCAATTTTTTTTTTTTTTGCTTATCAGCTATCGTTAGTGTTAGCATATTTTGTGTGTGACCCAAGACAATTCTTCCAATGGGGCCTGGGGAAGCCAAAAGATTGGACACCCCGATCTATGTCAGAGGGCTAATGCAATATAATTTAAATGTGTAAAAACTATAATTATGTGAATCCGTTAGCGTAATGCTCGAAAGAGTAAGTGCTCAGTACATGTGAGCTGTTACGACTGTTCCTGATTGTATGATTGTTATCGACAGCATAGGGCTCTAAGGAATTGTCTTAGAGGAAATGAAAAGTGCCGAGGGAAATGAAATGAAATTGCTATCATAGCTACCACTCCTGTGATTCTTAACTGTAGTTGGTAAGACATAGAGGTGCAGGATGGCCAAGGTGGTTGCAAAATGTAAGGGTCGGGATCTTAAGGGTTGGGATCATTTTAGGAATGAAAATATAAGAGAGTCTTCTGATCTGGGCCAAATGCCAGAGTTGGAGGAAAATTTTGATGATCATCACTCTTCTAAAGCAATAGCATTGCCACAACCAAGTTGGGGTGATAGTGGGGGGCAGGCCAGTCTAGGCTTCTGGGGCAGTGACCCATCTCTTCCAGTCCCCCCGATGGAAGACATTTTTAGGGTAATGTGACACACTGCTGGAGAGAGTTCTGATGTGGGTATCACATGGAATAAGGACTTTTTTTTTTTTCCTTTGCATTAATGAACCCATTTGCACATGTTAAGAAACTCCCTTCTTTCTACCCATCAGGAAAAGTTTGAGGGAAGTGTCTTTCTCTTGTCTGATGGGATGGCTTAGCGTAGCTGCCTTGCTCTTCCCAATTCCTAGTGTCCTTTTTATTTTATTTTCCTTCCAACTTTTATTTTAGGTTCAGGGGCTATGTGTGTAGGTTTGTGATGTGGGTAAATCACGTGCTGCTGGGATTTGGGATACCAGTCGTTTCATCACTCAGGTAGTGAGCACAGTACCTGAGAGGTAGTTTTCCATCCTCACCCTCCTGCCACCCTCCACCCTCAAGTAGGCCACGGTGTGTATTGTTGCCTTCTTTGTGTCCATGTGTACTCAATGTTTAGCTCCCATTATAAGTGAGAACATGCAGTATTTGGGTTTCTCTTCCTGCATTAATTTGCTTAGGATAATGGCCTCCAGCTGCATCCATGTCTACAAAGGACAGGATTCAAACCCCCCTTCAAAGGGAGATTCAAAGGGAGCTTTGCCCAGGGCTCCCTGGACCCTGGAGGCCTTCTTCATGCTCTTGCACAGAAGCTGTTCCTGTGAAGGGAAGGTACGTCCAACTACGGGAAATGATTTATTCTTCTTTGACATATGCCTGTAATCTCAGCACTTGGGGAGGCCGAGGTAGGGGGATCACCTGAGGTTAGGAGTTCGAGCCCAGCCTGGCCAATATGGCAAAACCCCGTCTCTACTAAAAATACAAAAATTAGCCAGGTAAGGTGGTGCGTGCCTCTAATCCCAGCTACTCGGGAGGCTGAGGCAGAAAAATTGCTTGAACCCGGGATGCGGAGATTGCAGTGAGCCAAGATCACACCATTGCACTCCAGCCTGGGTAACAGAGCGAGACTCCGTCTCAAGCAAACAAACAAACATTCCTCAGCTCTACACTACTGACAGTAGTCTAGACTTTTCTAACCCCTCCCTGATAGTTTGCCAGAACTTTCTGAACACTTGTCAAGTATTTTGCCCCCAGTGTGGCTTCAAGCACCTGTTTTTTCCCCTTCTTAATCTTTACGGTTGTCTAGTCCATATTGAGTTGGACCCAGCAAGTCTAGGCCTGAGTATCCCAATCCTGAGTCATACTTAATTTTTTCCAAGTGAAGCCTTTTTAGGCTTGGCCCTTTTGTTCTCCATCTTGTGGGAGCTTTGCTTATATGACTATATGATAGATTTAAGTCAAGAGATTAGATATTATTCTGAAAATATTCGAATAGGTTAGCCCTTAAAGTCTTAAGCTACATAACTTTTTAGCACTATGGTCACATAATCTAGCTACTAACATTTTTCTGGAATCAGATTTTTCCATCATTTGGGAAAAACAAAGAACAATAGGACCGTGGAGAATTGTTTTAGTGTGAAGGCAGATCCATTTCTGTTGATCAGATGTAGATCTTGGGGGAGAATTCCTTTCCCCTTTCCCTTGAATCACCCTGGCCTCTTAGATAACAAAGTGTGGGAGCGTTCCAGGCTTGGAGGAAAAGTGGAAACTTGAGGCGAGGAAGATAATTATTTCACTTTGCTGAACTGCTGTGGAGCAGAATTTAGTTCAACCTGGGGGACCCTGCACATTTCCAGACCTTTGCTTGTGCCATTTTTATTCCCTATCCACTTTGAAAGGGATCACATCAAAGCTACATGAAATTAGCCTATTATGGGCTGATTGCAGTGGCTCACGCCTGTGATCCCAGCACATTGGGAGGCTGAGGCAGGCCCATCACCTGAGGTCAGGAGTTCGAGACCAGCCTGGCCAACATGGTGAAACTCCGTCTCTACTAAAAATACAAAAATTAGCTGAGGATGGTGGTACGTGCCTGTAATCCCAGCTACTTGGGATGCTGAGGCAGGAGAATCGTTTGATCTTGGGAGGCAGAAGTTGCAGTGAGCCAAGATTGTGCCAGTGCACTCCAGTCTGGGCAGCAGACCAAGACTGTCTCAAAACAAAGCAAAACAAGAAAAATTAACCCGTTAGTTTAAAATTTGAAATTAAAATTAAATTGACTTTTTAAAGTTTTGTGATGCTCCCTAAAATATTTTTACATACCCTGGAGTAATTAAAATAGTTGTGAGTTATTGACTACTACTTGCGCCTTCCTCTTTTTTTTTCTTTTGAGTTGGAGTCTCACTCTGTAGCCCAGGCTGGAGTGCAGTGGTATGATCTTGGCTCACAGCAACCCCCACCTCCCGGGTTCAAGCGATTCTCCTGCCTCAGCCTCCTAGGTAGCTGGGATTATAGGTGTGTGCCATCATGCCCAGCTAATTTTTGTATTTTTAGCAGAAAGGGGGTTTCACCATGTTGGCCAGGCTGGTCTTGAACTCCTGACTTCAGGTGATCCACCTGCCTTGGCCTCCCAAAGTTCTGGGATTACAGGTGTGAGCCAGTGTGCCCGGCCCACTTGCTTCTTTTTTCTTTAAAAAAAAAAAAAAAAAAAAGAAAAACTTTAAGTGTTTCTTTTTCTGTGGGAAGGTAAGCATCAAATTATCCTACCCAGGATATGTCAGAGGCAATCAACATTGTTTCTTAACCTTAGGAGGGGTCAGAATTGCTGTTATGATCACCCTTTTATTCCAGTAAGAATAGATGTTAGACTTTTGTTAATCAGAACACACTAACATTCTGCATATTCTAAGAGCGGTTATGAAGGGCCTGGGACTTTGCTTAGGAGACTTTCTTTCTTTTTTTTTTTTGAGACGGAGTCTCGCTCTGTCGCCCAGGCTGGAGTGCAGTGGCCGGATCTCAGCTCCCTGCAAGCTCCGCCTCCCGGGTTTATGCCATTCTCCTGCCTCAGCCTCCCAAGTAGCTGGGACTACAGGTACCCGCCACCTCGCCTGGCTAGTTTTTTGTATTTTTTTAGTAGAGACGGGGTTTCACTGTGTTAGCCAGGATGGTCTTGATCTCCTGACCTCGTGATCCGCCTGTCTCGGCCTCCCAAAGTGCTGGGATTACAGGCTTGAGCCACCGCTCCTGGCCTGAGACTTTCTTGTATTATGTGCTGAGTCTTTGATTACAGATCCTGTAGGCATCCCATGTTCTCCTGGACTTTCTAGGTGCTGGTTTTTTGTTTGTTTTTTGTTTTTGTTTTTTGAGATGGAGTCTCACTCTATTGCCCAGGTTGGAGTGTAGTGGTACAGTCTCGGCTCACTGCAACCTCTGTCTCCTGGGATCAAGCGATTCTCCTACCTCAGCCTCCCAAGTAGCTGGGATTACAGGCACCCACCACCATGCCCAGCTAATTTTTATATTTTTTGCAGAGATGGGGTTTCACCATGTTGGCCAGGCTGGTCTTGATCTCCCAGCCTCAAGTGATCCTCCTGCCTTGGCCTCCTAAAGTTCTGGGATTACAGGTGTGAGCCACCGCATCCTGCCTCTAGATGCTGTTGATGCTGCTGTTCTTTAAGCTTCCATTCAGCTTGGACAGTGGATCCGGACTGTAGTTATGAAGGGCACGTTTTATTCTCTTCCCTGATAGTTCTCGCTTTCTCTCTGTTGGAGGATCTGGGACTCTAGAGTCGATTTGGAGGGTAGGAGATGGAAGGGGAGGAAAAGCTTATGGAGGGAAACTTTTGCAAAGCGTGTGCAGAGTGACATTCAACTCAGTCCTTGGGAGCAAAGTCCTCCCACACTCTGGTTCCTTTCCAGCACCTCTCCATCTTCAAATATCCCACCCACGCATTAGTAAATAGCAACAGGATCTTTCTTTCAAAAGCTGCCAAGATGTCAGCAGTGTTAGTACGTGTTCACCGCCTCTGGTTCAGTGTCATGGTGTTAATAGGACTTGGGGGGATATCTTTGGCACGTTGGAACATCCGCCAGATTTACTGGCAGAGCTCTCTCCACACCAGCCAAGGACATTTTTCCTTCCTCATTTCTCTCTTGCTGGACAAGTGCAATAGTCAAAACAGAATTTGGATATTTTTCCCTCTCTGCTGGTACTGTCCCCTAGGACCAAGACCCAGACTGACCCATACTTTTATCAGTCTGTCATAAAATGTCATGGGATTGAAAGAAAATCTGCGGAGGTCTTGCTATCATTTTCTTCTTTCTTCTTTTGGAGTTGGGAAGGATGATAGGGGTGTTACCCTTCTCTAAGCTGCCTTAGAAAGACTGTCAGCTTGTCATCAGAAGATCTCAATCGGCTCTGCCATTTCTGGAGGAATGACCATGGGCAGATCCGCTAACTTCCCACAACTTCAGTTTTCCCTTCTATAAGATAGAGCCTGGAACAGATAAACCGTCTCAGGGTGTTCTAAGGACCTAATTCGAACATACTTTTGAAAACACTTTTCTAGAGTGATGCAAGGGCTTATTACTGGAAGCTGATTATTCTCAAGTATTGCTTTAAAAACCACATTAAAAAAAAATTTGAAGAGCTGCCTGCGGCTGTCCAGGGGGTCCTGAAACATCCCATGGAGGAGTGGCAACATCAGTAGTGACGGGTCTGTGCTGGAGATGGGAACAGATGGAAGGGAAGCTGTCTTGCGTACTTTTTTCATTCAACAGAATTGATTGGGTTCTGTGCAAGGATGACATTTAAAAATATAGTGTATTGAATTGTTAACAGATAACACACTCATATGGGTTCTCTACTACCTCTGACACCCATCCATACAATCCCCACACACCCTCCAAATAAGTAGCCACTGTTATTAGTTTCTTATATAAACAGTCAGTGGTGTTTTAAAAATTATTATTTCAATCAGTTCTAGGGAACAGGTGGTGTTTGGTTGCATGAATACATTCTTTAGTGGTGATTTCTGAGATTTTGGTGCACCCATCACCTGAGCAGTGTACACTGTACCCAGTGTGTGGTCTTTTATCCCTCACCCTCTCCTACCCTTTCCACCAAGTCCCCAGAGTCCTTTCTTATTCTCATGCCTTTGCGTCCCCATAGCTTAGATCCCATTTATGAGTGAGGATATAAAATGTTTGATTTTCCATTCCTGAGTTACTTCACTTAGAATAATGGTCTCCAATTCCATCCAGATCTCCACAAATGCCATTATTTCATTCCTTTTTATGGCTGAGTAGTATTCCATGACATATATAGACTACATTTTCTTTATCTCAATGGAGTTGTTTGTTTGTTTTGTTTTGTTTTGTTTTTTTCTTTTGAGACAGAGTCTTGGTCTGCTGCCCAGGCTGCAGTGCAGTGGCACAATCTCAGCTCACTGCAACCTCCGCCTCCCTGGTTCAAGCGATTCTCGTGCCTCAGCCCCCTGAGTAGCTGGGACTACAGGCGCCCGCCACCACGGCCAGCTGATTTTTGTATTTTTAGTAGAGATGGTGTTTCACGTGTTGGCCAGGCTGGTCTCAAACTCCTGACCTCAAGTCATCTACCCACCTCAGCCTCCCAAATTGCTGGCATTATAGGTGTGAGCCACGGCACCCGGTCCTTAATGGAGGTTTTTTTTTTTTTTTTTTTAAATCCAAATATGTGTTGTTACCATCGTCTTTGACACAGATGGTAGCACACTGTGTACACTTCACTACACCTTGCTTCATTCATGAGTAGATCTGGGAGATCTTTCCATATGCATGGCCTGAGGGCTAGACTGGGTGAGAAAAAAAGATAAGAGACAGAAACCAAGGCCTTTGTCCGTAATGAGGGATTTCTCCTGGAGTTTTTCCTGTGCAGCTCCATGATTCAGCCCCCTTTGGGCCAGATCCCCCCATTGCTTCTAATTGTTTAGTGTTCAGAGGTCAGGCAGGTAGGGTTTTGGGTTTTTTTTAACTATATGCAGAGATTTCAGTTAAAATCAGTGGGAATCATAGAGTATGGTCGGCTTGCTTCATCTTGACTGGCGCTGGAGTTGACATTTCTATCTATCTGACTGGCTCCATTAAGAATGTGTGTTCAAAGCCAGGACTGGTGGCTCAAGCCTGTAATCCAGCAGTTTTGGAGGGTGAGGCAGGCAGATCACTTGAGGTCAGGAGTTTGAGACCAGGCTGGCCAACATGGTGATACAACATAGTGAAACCCGGTCTCTACTAAACATAAAAAATTAGCCAGGCATGGTGGCATGTGCTTGTAATCCCAGCTACTTGGGAGGCTGAGACAGGAGGATCGCTTGAACCTGGGAGGCAGAGGTTGCAGTGATTTGAGATCGTGCCACTGCACTCCAGTCTGGGCAACAGAGCAAGACTCTCTCTCAAAGAAAAAAAAAAAAACCAAAAGAAAACAAAACAAAAAAACATATGTTCAAGCTTTGATGGAATATATAGCATGGAGGGAAAAAAATGAACAGGGTTTATTTTTTGGTGATCAAAAGCAGATAGGAACGGGACAGGATCTATAGTTTCTAAAGCGAGATTTGAACCCCAAATAGACTAAAAAGAGAATCAGATAGAACTCATTTCATTCTCATTTTTCAGAAGGGGTTCTAAAACAATTTAAAGGTATCCCCACAAGTGTGCTGAGATCCTCAAGTTTAACAGATCATTTGGTCAAAAACAAAGATACTCTTTCCTTAGAGATCTCTGTTTCTTGATTCTTCTTTGATACTGCACCCAAACTCAAAAGTGGTGGTATCTTAAAAATTTGTTATAATGTAGAATCTGAAACCTTATCAATGAACCTTCTGTATTCCTACCTGAAAATACACTGGCCTATCTTGTACTTTGAATGGATTTCTTACTCATGCGTGATTTCATAACATGATGCAGTGACCGTTTGGAAAATAGTAGTTTTACCGCACATGCAGACCTTCCAAATGTGGTGAGATTTAATTATACAATATAAAAATCATATTTGTTAATATCACTATTGATCTGATGGGGGAAAGACTAAGTATTGGGAAACTGTCAAACTCACAGTGGCAACTTTCCTAAAATTCTAATTTTTGCTTGAGAGCTCACACTCAGTCACTGGCAACCAATACTGTCCATTGTTTTCTTTCAAGTGACAAGCTTACTTTATTCACCTTCAAGAAAATGTCTATCAAATACCCAAATCTGAATAAATATGGTTGGCCCTTTATTTCATTGTTTCAAGTAAAAATAGTGTTTCATGAAGAAAGCCACTAGATCAGCTCAGAACTCGAAACAACCGTCATACTTTGCTATGTGGAGGGCCTTTGTGTGTATACTTCATTTCTTCACACTTGTGTGTATTAACAATGTGTACGCAAGGGTCAGGATTTAATAATTTTTACTGCTTCAGTGAAGACATTGTTAAACTGGCATTTTTTTTTTTTTTTTTTTTTCTGTTTGCACATGGCACTGAAGAATACAATGACTACTAGAATCATCTGGTCCCACTGTCTTGATTTGCGCTATGAGGCCGTCAGTTTAACTTACCTTGCTGTTGCACCAGCAGTGCAAATGACAAACAGTGAAAAAGACAAATAACATCTTGGTAGTATTCTGAAAATAGTTTTAATCTGATGGACTGCCTAAAAGGGTGCTGGGGCCAGGTGCAGTGGCTCATGCCTGTAATCCCAACAGTGAGGGAGACCGAGGTGGGCCGATCACTTGAGATCAGGAGTTCGAGAGCAGCCTGGCCAACATGGTGAAACCCTGTCTCTACCTCAAATGCAAAAATTAGCCAGGTGTGGTGGCACGTGCCTGTAATCCCAGCTACTCGGGAGGCTGAGGCAGGAGAGTCGCTTGAACCCGGGAGGCGGAGGTTGCAGTGAGCTGAGATCGTGCCGTTGCACTCCAGCCTGGGTAACAGAGTGAGACTTTGTCTAAATAGGTAAGTAAAATGAATGAATGAATGAATGGGTCCTGGGGCCCCTTAGGATTCTGCAGACTTTGGGAACTGCTGCTCTGGACTAAGTCAGAGATGGACAATGGTAGAAGAGAGGTATTGACTGAGCCGAGGGCTTAAGGAATGGGGGATTTAATGGTCTGAGTGCAGGGAGGTATGTGACCTCAGTAGTATGCAGCCCAGAATTTCAGGAGAACTTGAGTGAACATTGAGCTTGGAATGATTTCAGGAGCTCGGCTTCTAGCCCTGCTGAAGAATGGGCAGCTGCATGGGCAGGGTTCGGCCAGATTGTAGGTGCCTGTGAAAACCTTTGTAAAGATTCCAGGGCTGAGACTCAGGAGACCCTGGATCGAGTGGGCTTTGGAGGGTGACTAAGCATATACTGTTTTCAGAAAGCTTTTGGGCTATTCAGAATGGCTCTCTTCCCTGCTTTCTAGGTGAAGGCTGTTAACGTACTCTGATGGTCATTACTCGGCCACTTGATTGGCCAAATAGAGCCAAAGCTGTGAAGTAGGTAGGATAGTGGTCTTTTTAATTTATTCATTTGTATCTTCATTCTACATATATTTACTAAACACCTATGGTGTGTCACTGGGAATACAAAAGGGAACAGGGGAAAAGAGCTCCAGCCCTCCTTGAACCTACATGGTAGTGGGATGAGGGAGAGACAGTCACTACATCAGTGAATGTATCAGTCCATAGGAAAAATATCAGATAATGATAGGTGTTTGACCAATAATTAAAAGAGGGTAGGCCGGGCGTGGTGGCTCACACTTGTAATCCTGGCACTTTGGGAGGCTGAGGTGGGCAGCTCACTTGAGGTCAGGAGTTCAAGTCCAGCCTGGCCAACATGGTGAAACTCGGTCTCTAGCAAAAATACAAAAGTTAGCCAGGAGTAGTGGCACATACCTATAATCCCAGCTACTCAGGAGGCGGAGGCAGGAGAAATGCTTAAGCCTGGGAGGCAGGCAGAGATTGCAGTGAGCTGAGATTGCACCACTGCACTCCAGCCTGGGTGACAAGAGTGAGACTGTCTCAAAAAAAAAAAAAAAAGGTAATATGATAGGAACTGGAAGCCACTTTAGGTTGAAGAGATGACTTTTAAACTGAAATCTGAAGGACGCAGAACCAGCCATACAAAGATCAGGCAGAAAAGCATGCCAAGCAGACCAAGAAGCCATTGCAACTGGACCCAAGGTGAAAACGGTTTGGCCTTCTTGAGGGGTGGAAAAATGGGAATGAGCACTGGTGGTTGGGAGAGAATGCAACAAGCTGGGTTTGGAGAGGTGAGTGTGGGCTGGATCATGTGGACATTTCTAAGCAAGTGGGGGAAGATGAGATCGTTGTGCTTTGGGGAGCCATTGAACGGAGCAGTGAGATCTGATGAGCCTTTCAGAAAAGGAACACTCTGACAGCTGAGTGAACCGCAGATTGCTGAGGGGCAAAAGCGGAAGCAGGCAGACCAATTGGGAAATGACTGGAACTGTCTAGGCAAGACCAGAGGCTTGGACTAGTGGGTAGCAGTGGCTCTGGGAAGAAATGGCTGGATCTGGGATACGTCTGGAAGGGCGCTCTCCTATGTTCTTCCAGTTCGTCCT
>NW_012114411.1:1630807-1633101 GCF_000951035.1 Colobus angolensis palliatus | reverse complement strand
AGTTGGTGGAGGGGAGAGACGATGAATTTAGATAGGGGAGGGATGTGTGCAGGCGCTGGGGTGAGCCAGCACACAGCAGAGGACAGAGCTGCATACCAGGGAATGGAGGGCAGATGAGGGTGCACAGGTCAGTGGACCCACACTGGGAGTTCCTGCCTTGTTTTTGAGTGTAGGCAGCTCACACTCGAAGGAGATTGCCCTCCAGCAAAGAGGGGTCAGGATTTGTGACTATACTGTGTACAGTATTTCTTTCTCTTTTTTTTTTTTTGCCATCAAATGAAAGTCTTATTGAAACACAGTTATTACTCTTAAACAGGGACAGATGCTATATTATTGGTACATTTTTAGTTTCCTGTTGTACAGGGATTACTTTTTTAAAAAATTCTTTTTATTTTGTAATAATCTTAAATTCACAGGCAGTTGCAAAGAAATGTACAGACAGGTCCCAGGCACCCCTCTCCCCGTGTTCCCTATTGTTAATATGTTGTTTAACTGTAGTGCAGTATCAAAACCAGACAATGACATTGATGAAATCTGCAGAGTTTATTCAGATGTTAGTATTAAATCGCTACACAGACACTCATTTGTGTACATGTGTAAAACTCTGTGCAAGTTTATTACGTGTATCTTACTGTAAAATGTACAAAAGTAATTACTTTTAATGGCAAAAACCGCAATTACTTTTTGCACCAACTTAATAGTTACACAGGCAGTCATTTATGTATACATGTAAAACTCAATGCAATTTTATCACGTGTATCTTCCTGTAATCCCCACCACAATTAAAATACAGAACTGTCCCATCACCAAGTGGCTTCTTCCTGCTACCCCTTTTAAGCCACCCTTCCCCTCACCTATCCCTAAACTCTGGCAACCCTTTATCTTTTCTCCATATCTATAATTTTTATCGGGTGTTATGTACATACAGTCATACTATATGTGCCTTTGGAGACTGTCTTTTTTCATTCAACATAATTTCCTTGAGGTTAATCCAAGTTACTGGATTCCCTTTCATTGCTGAGTCATATTCCATGATGTAGATGCACCGCTGATTGCTTTATGAGTCACTCACTGAAAGACATTACAGTAACTTCCAAGTTTTAGCTATTATGAATAAAGTTGCAGTGGACATTCACATACAGATTGTTGTGTGGGCATGAGTTTTCACTTCTTTGTGATAAATGCCCAAGAGTCCCTTTGCTGGGTTGCATGGTAAGTCCATTTTTAGTTTTCAAAGAAACTCCGAAATTTATTTTCCAAAGGTCCTGTACCACTTACATTTCTACCAGCAGTGGATAAAGGATCCATTCCCTGCCTCATTGCCAGCATTCGGTGTAATTACTATTTCTTATTCTAGCTGTTCTGATAGGTGCATAGTGCTATCACATTCTGGTTTTAAGGTTTTGCTTTTTAAAAAATTAAGATATGATTTATGTGCCACAAACTCACCTTGGATGAGAGTAGATTTCATATTATTTGTTCTTTACCATAATTTAAAAAAAAATCTATAGCTCTGAAAATTTTGGGGTAGAGTAAAAAAATCTATATCTACAAATAGCTTAAACAGTTGAGTCTGTAACTGTACAATTAAGTGGTTTTCAGTATATCCACATATATGTGTAACTGTCACCACTTTTAATTTCAGAACATTTTATAACCCCCAAAAGAAACTCTAGATCCATTTTACTGATCAATCTCAATTCTTTGCTTCTTCCAAGCCCCAGCAATTGCTCGTCTCTTTCTGTCTCTATGGCTTTGCCTACTCTGGACATCTCATATACATAAAATCTTACACTATTGTGTAAGATCTGTGTGTCTCAGGCTAGTCTCACTTAGCATAATGTTTTCAAGCATCATTCATACTGTAGTATGAATCAGTACTTTGTTCTTTTTATGGCTGAATAATGCATAGTATGGCGCTAGCACACTTTGTTTATTCATTCAGCAGCTGGGCATTTGGTTTGTTTCCACTCTTGCCTGTTATAAATAATGGTGCTATGAACAGGTTTTTGTATGGATGTAAGCTTTCACTTTTCATGGGTGTATAACTAGGAGTGGAATTGCTGGGTCAGATGGTAACTATGTTTAGCCTTTGCAGGAGCAGCCAGACTGTTTGCCAAAGCAGCTGCACCATTTTACATGCCCACCAGCGGTATATGAGGGTTGCAATTTCTTCACTAGTATTTGTTACTGTCTACATTAATGATTTTAGTCATCCCAGTGGGAGTCAAGTGGTATCACATTGTGGTTTTGATTGGCATTTCCCTAACGACTAATGATGATGAGTGTCTTTA
>NW_012114411.1:1628614-1628962 GCF_000951035.1 Colobus angolensis palliatus | reverse complement strand
TTTTTTTTTTTTTTAAATTATGGTTAAAAACACGTAATATGAAATCTACTCGTAACAAAAATCTACAGTATTGTTAACTGTGTGTACACTGTGGTATTGAGATTTCTAGAACTTTTTCATCTTGCATGACTGAAACTCTATTCTGTTTCCCTTTCCCCAACTGAGTCCTCACCTCTCCAGCCCCTGGCGAGTACCATTCTGTCTGTTTCTGCGAGTTTCACTGCTTGAGATCCCTTATGTAAGTGGAATCGTGCAGTATGTGTCTATGACTGGCTCATTTCACTTGGCTTAATGTCCTCAGGAGTCCTCCATGTTGTAGCGTGTGACCATGGCTGTCGATTTTGATTG
>NW_012114411.1:1616903-1627324 GCF_000951035.1 Colobus angolensis palliatus | reverse complement strand
ATCCTGGGCCAGATGCAGTGGCTCACACTTGTAATCCTGGCACTTTGGGAGGCTGAAGCAGGAGGATGGCTTGAGGCCAGGAGTTCAAGACCAGCGTGGGTAACATAGCAAGGCCCTGTCTTTTTTTTTTTTTAAGTCTGATCTTCCATAAAGGGTCTCGTCTCCTGCAAAGAGAGACTCCTCAGGCCAGCCTTCCTCTGGCCTCATGAGGTAGCCAATGCTAGGGTCATTATTATGGAAACGTGCCACGGTACTAGAAGCAAAGCTTGAGAGAAAGCATTCTGAGAGTCTTGCAGTCTCAGAGATGGAAGATTCTGAGTTCTGTTCCCAAAGTCCCCTGCAGCTGTTTGCTTCGTTGAACCTCTCTCAGTGTCTTGTCCCCATGCAGACGTGGGGTCTGAAAATGTAGACTGTCTTTATAGGGTCTATGCACAGAAGAATGACAGGCTCATAGGATCTCTGGCCATAAAGCTGTGGTTTTAAGTATGAAATGATCAGTTATCTCCCCTCTATCTTGGAAGCAGAAAGATTGCTACTATCTGAGCTCCCCGGGTGGACATCTTAGCTCATGCAGACTTCTCCGGGGAAGAGGACAGTATCTTTGCTTACCTCCTTTCTTCCCCCACCCCCTCCTCCCTGTCTGCCCTGTGTTTCTGCCTCATCCCATCCATCACTGACACCAGCAGATTCAGCTTTCCCCTTTCTCAGCTTGCACGGAGGTTTTATAGATCCGTGGGGACATTTCTGGGGACTGATGGCTGCGGTTAGAATAAGCGCAGCCTGTGAATCTTGGGCTGGAGAAGATTTCCTCCTGTCTTCCCCATGCTGTTTTGGCTCTCACTGGACAGACCCTCAGGGACGCTGTCAAGCTTCAGTTCCCCTGGCTGGTTCTCATCTTTCTTTTAGTTAAATCAGCTGTGACACCTGGCAGAGCCATGCTTCCCCCAGGGGTCTAAGCAAACCCAGATGCTTTTGGCAGTTTCCAGGGACTCGGGGCCCCAGAGATCACCCGATGCACTTGAGGCCAGTCTGTTTGCTTTGCAGAGACACAGGATGAAGAATGTCAGGACTGAAAGGGACCCGGGAGGTTGTCTAGTCCAACCCCTTCATGTAACATCACAAAAGAATCAAGGAAAATTAGGACATACCCATAGTTACAACTATTGGCACATAGCCTAGTGATGCTGTTTTGACCTTAAATTCAATAATCATCATTTCAATGCTTAAACTATTAAGGCTATCAGTAGAAACTAGCATAGGGCTTCAAAAATGCACAGGCCCGTGCACTTTGCCACAGATTTGTAGTAAAGCAAAACTGTCCTACTGAAGGTCAGCTGAAGTGAAGAAATCAATCCATATCATTAACCAAAAAGCAACTGAGGCAGGTGTCTCAGCCAATAGCGGTTCACTTAGCCAAACTTTGAGGATGCACCAGGGAAACCACAAGTCACCAGAGCATGTGTGTTTGCCCTGTGCTTTTCCAAAGAGGGTTTTGGGGGCCAGGTGTGGTGACTCATGCTTGTAATTTTAGCACTTTGGGAGGCCAAGGTAGGAGGATCACTTGAGCGCAGGAGTTCGAGACCAGCATGGGAAACACAGCAAGACCCTGTCTCTACTAAAAATATAAAAATTAGCCAGGCGTGGTGGTGTGTGCCTGTGGTCCCAGACACTTTGGAGGCTGAGGCAGGAGGATCGCTTGAGCCAAGGAGGTCGAGGCTGCAGTGAGCTGTGATCATGCCACTGCACTCCAGCCTGGGCAACAGAGTGACACTTTGTCTCAAAAACAAAAACAAAAACAGAGGGTTTGGGGAACTTCTATATTTGAAAGGGAAAGAACAAGCAGGAGGGGAAAAAAAGAAAGGGTAGACAGCGAGCACTTACTGATTAACACTCAGTAAATCTACATCCTTCATGTGAAAAGTCAGTGATGCATTTGTCTGAGTGTAGGCGGAAGGATGATTTGCGGTCTTGCCCTTGTCCTGTTCCTGTGAAGATAAGTTGGTAATTGACATTGTCAGGGTGAGATTCAACAGAACTCAGTTTTTGGGGTAGTTTATAGAGAAGGATATGTATCCGGAAAGAGTTAGGGACTCACGAGGAATCTCCTTGTGAGCAATTTGTGAGGAGGCCATCGGGGGAGATATGTGACCTTCTGTCATTGTGGGAGCCTGGCTTATGGATGAGGCAATGACACGGGGTTGTGAAACGACAACTCTCATTTGGGAACAAAAGGAAGGCAGTGTTGCATGACTCAGTTCCCAAGATGACCTTTCCCTTTGGCATAAGGAGTGTGGGGTCTGGAGATTCTATTTACTTTCACAAAACAGCGTGTGCATTAAAAAATGAAGGAAGAACATTCTTACATGGTACCAAATAGTAACTTGTTAGGTCCTTTTAAATTACTCACCTGCTCTAAGGAAAGGGTCCTCTTTCCATTTCCTTATTCTGAGGCTGGAGAGAAGGGTGGACTCCCCAGTGTTCAGGAAGATGGTGGTCATCGTGTCTGGAGACTCGGTTGGCTCCCTGGGTGTGGTCCAGCTTTCTTTCTGACTGCCGTCCTCTCTCAGAACGTGGTCCCTCAAACCACATCGTTGACACCATCTGTACGCCATCCATGCGCAAGCTCGGGCCTGAGTTCCGGTCCTTTCTCCTGTTGTTCTGGAGGAAGATTCGACCTATGCGGATCCCAGGGATGTCTTTTATGAGTATCTATCTGAAACCGCTAATGAACTTGAAATCTTACCTTTTAAATGCAATTCTTTTCACAAACAAGAGGAACTTGATATGCATCTGTTAATGATAAAACATTAACATGGTTGATGAAGTTGGCAATAAATCTTTCCTGTGGTTTGAAAACTGCTTATAAAGTCTATTGGAAAGGTCCTGTGAGGCTTGGATTTTGTGTTATAAGAAGCAGTAATTGAAACACTCTGTGAGGGTTATTTCTTTAGCCCCTCCCGACTCCATGTTGCAAATATGTTTCTCTCATGCCTGGGGTTTATGCTTCTGGAGAGATCTGTCCAAGGAAATTGACTTTAGATGCCACAGTTGTTAACTTTGCAATCAGCTACTGTTAATAGCTTTATGGGGTTGGGGGTTTGCTCTCTTCCTTTGAGAAGTTTGTGGACAGTGGTGTCCATAGGCACTTAGGGACACCAAGAGAAAATTTAGAGGGCACTGCTTACTATCTTAAAGACACGACACTTTCTTTTCTTTTCTTTTTTTCTTTTCGTTCGTTGGTTTCTTTTCATTTGTTTCCTTCCTTCTTTTCTTTTCTTTCGTTTATTTAGTTTCTTTCTTTCTAACAAGGTCTCGCTCTGTTGCCCAGGCTGGAATGCAGTGGCATGATTTCAGCTCGCTGCAACCTCCGTCTACCAGGTTCAAGTGATTCTCCTGCCTCAGCCTCCCAAGTAGCTGGGGTTACAGGTGCTCGCCACCACGCCCAGCTCATTTTTCTGTTTTTTGGTAGAGATGGGGTTTCACCATGTTGGTGAGGTTGGTCTCAAACTCCTGACCTCAAGTGATCTGCCCACCTCGGCCTCCCAAAGTGCTGGGATTACAGGTGTGAGCCACTGTACTTGGCCTGACAGACACTTTTGAGCCGGGGACACCATTCTGAGCTTTGGACTGGGGAGCCCACTGCTCCTGTCAATACCATAATCTAGTGCTATTGTTTGGTTTATAAAAGATAGATTTAAATTTACACTGACACACAAAACACCCGGAGTTCCTAGTTTAGGGTTCACGCTTGGTGTTGTACATTCGACAGGTTTAGACAAATGTGTAATGACAGGTACCCACAGTGTAGTATCAGACAGAGTCACATCACTGCCCCAAGAATCCCCTGTGCTTCGCTGATTTATTCCTCTCCCCAAGTCTTACTGGATTTTCAACAAGAATTAAATGATTCTGCATATTGGACAGGGCCTATTTAGAGGCCTGCACATCTGTTTTTATCCCTTTGTGTCACGATTCCGTGTGTGAAAGTAGGCTCACGGATCAGAGAAGTCAATTCTCTAAGCTACCTTCCCTTGTTGCTGTAGATTCTTACCTTGATGATTCAGCTTTGTGTGATGGAGGTCTCTGCTGGAGAACTCCTGGCCACCCAGCTCCTCAGCTCTCTGCCCACACCCCCAACACACACACCTTTCTTCATTGTACCAGATGCTCTTAGAAATTAGGGACCGTTTCATCTTCATCTTTGTAGCCTGGGGGCTAAAGCACAGTCGTAATTGCTCAGTAGATGCTCTGAGTGTGAGTGAATGAATGAATGAACACTCAACCACCAGGCCCTAAAATGCTTTTGTTTACTCAGCTACATGCTCATTTCCTGACCGCAGGTTGCCCTTCCTTGCTGCCCAAGCCCAGCTCTCTGTCCACCCATCTTAGGGGAAATAGGGCCAAGGCTGGGTCTCCAGAGACACACAGAGGTTGTGTCTCAGCCCCGCCTGGGCTTGTCATTCTGGGAAGAGCGAGCAAGGGTGTGAGCTGGTAGAGATGGCATCACTCCAATGTGTGAGTCCGATCTGGAGAGACATGGGGCTTAGAGGCAAATAGCAGAAAGCCCACCTCTGCAGGGGTTTGCATCTCCTGCCTTTAAGAGAGTACAATGCAGTATAGAACAGTGTGTCTTGGAGCTAGGGTCTTGGCTGAGTTGTGTCCTGAATTTGCAGCCTGGCTCATTTCAACTCAATGAAACCAGGGGAGATGAAATTTTACACCTGCAATTTGGGATTGGGATCACTCTGTCACCCTTGCTGACATGGTTCAAGGACAGTAGGAGTGAGATGCTTTGAGATCTTTCTGTGAAAGCTGCCGATTATTTGAACACTCTGCGCCTCTGTCTGTCAAACGCCAGGGCTACCTCTTCGTGTGACACAGGGTGCTTGGCAACAGAAAAATGACTGTTAGCCGGACTGGCCCACCTAATTCTCAGCAGGTGGGCCACTTTCTGTCCAGAGTCCCTGCTGCAGCCTCGGCCACCTGCACAAAGGAAGGCTTGCAAGTCCTGGAACCAGAGCAGGGGTGGTTCGGCATTGATCTGCCCATCCTTCCTCTCACTGACTAACAGCCAGGGGTGAGGTGAGTTGGTGGATTTGTTTCCTCTAAAGAGGCTGCTGAAACTCGTCATGTTCTTACTCCTTTCTAAGGTGGAATGAATGGCCAGCAGGTGGAGTTAGGGCTGAGCAGAACTCTGGAAGGTTCCTGCCTGTTCAAAACTCCAAATGAATCTTGGTTTGTTTCCATGGGAGGGCAGTGGGGATGCCTGGGTGGAGGGAGGAGTGAGCACCTTCCTCGCTAAGTGCTGTGAAATGGGCAGAGGCGTCAGAGCCCTATGCAGAGGACATTTGTTAGAGCAAGGAGCCGGGTGAGGGAGGGGCTTGGGAAGAGGTTGTAAAGGAGGATCTGAGCCCACAACACTGATTTAAACCTAGGATGGAACGAGCCAGAAAACCCCACCTGGTGACCAGAGCAGCGTGTGTTAGGCGTGGACGAGACTCCTGGCTTTGCCAGCTGTTTCGGTTCTAGAAGTTTCCTAACCTCAGTGCTTCCAAGGCTTCATTTGTCACGTGACATATGAGGTGGGCATAACCATACCTACCTCAAAGGAATTAGGAATGTGTATGTGTAGAAAACACCAGACACTGTTCAGTCTCTAATGCATAGTGGGTTCTCAAAAAATATTAGTCCCTTTCAATGATGAAACTGGAGGAATATATCACTGGGGAGACTGTGCTGCCATGAAATCCAAAGGCGATCCAAATCTGGTGATGAAACCTTTGTCTGAGGCTGGGATTGAAGAATTTGGCAGTGCATGTGCTCTAAGAAGACCCAAGGAAGAATGAATGATCTGGGGGTGTCATGTTGGCCAGGGAGGATACAGCCCAGCCTGGGTCTTCCTGGCTGTGGGCTCAGCCCTTGGCCCCATGGTGACTCAGAACTTGAACTCAATCAGTCCTGTGCCCCACACCTCCGCTTCCCAGCACCTCATATTCCACCCTACCCCACACATCCCCTGCCTTCAGAAGGCTGTCAGGAGGTTGAGTTTAGGTGGATAGAAGAGCCACATGTACAATTTCAAAACTCCATATAATTGATATCACTTAAATATCACAATCAACCTGCAGTCAGCCCCGTCTTCTGCTCATGGAGATAACAACTGTGAAAACAGCGTGAGAGCAAAACAAGACAGCGATAAGGTCAGCCCCTGCCAGCAGGACAGCGGAAACCTCTGGCCTGCACCAGGCTGCCCCGTGCCTATGCTCTGTTGATGATGACTTGGCCAGGTCAGAAAGCGGCCCCCTCCCAGATGGAAACTCCAGACAGGAAGTTCGCACATCTGGCTCTCTCTTCTGCGTGTGATGAGTTTTTCTCGCTGTACCCAGCAGGCCTTTCCTATCCAGAAAATTTCATTACGTTGCCTAGGTTATTGCAGATTTTGGAATGCTGGGTCCATCACCCCATATTTCCCACCATGAAAGGGGCTATAGACTGTGACCTTTGACCTTTCTGGAACCTCTGGGCCTTTTTGGAACGCTACCTGGTTCTCGGGGTGCTTGTACTTCTCTTGCTGTTGGATCTTCACAACCAGAGGTGCCATTCTCCCCATTTGATGGATGAGAATAGGGAAGTCAGTGACCCAGTCAAGGTCAGAGATTGTGATGAGAAAAAAATTTCAGGTTTCCTAATGCCTGCTCAAATGATTTTTTTTAAAAAAACCACATCACACTACTTGTGTGGCAAGAAAATCAAGGGTCATGCAGGAGACCATAGGGATATAAAACCTGGGTCAGGTTTACCTAGAAGACCAAGTAAGGCCATGGGGATGTAAAACCTGGGTCAGGTTTACCTGGAAGACCAAGTAAGGCTGTAGGGATATAAAACCTGGGTCAGGTTTACCTGGAAGACTAAGTAAGGCCATGGGGATATAAAACCTGGGTCAGGTTTATCTGAAGCCCAAGTCCAGTACAAGATGGGTAACAAGTGCAGTGAGTGAAAGGAAACTTACACCTTATCATGGACAGGGTTGTGCTGGGAACCTACCCAGTAATCACTGCTGTGATGTTTTGGGGGAGACTTCCACATTGGAAGAACATGGTTGACTTCCCTTACATTTTCCTGAACAGAGAGGCAAGGACCAGTGGCATTCCCCGAAGGAGCTCCTTCAGGAATTCAGGGATGAGGTCATCTGTTGCCTGACTCTCGACCCGTTTCCGTTGCTCAGACCTTCCCCCATTGCTTAGCCTCCTCCCCTTCCATTCAGCTATGATTTAACTGGTAGGCTCGGCTGCTGTCCTTGGGCCCAGGACCTGGGACACGTGGCTGGGTGCAGTGCCTTCTGCTGTGCTATAGTATTTCGTTCTTGCATCCTTTAGAGAAAGTCTCATTGCGACTCCTTTCCCCTGTAATCCATGCCAGGCTGGAAACTGAGGCAGAAGCCCAAGGACGTGCCTGGGGCTATGGCAGGGATGAGAGACAGGCAGTTGTCTCCAGGTGGCTTTTGAAGTTGAGGGTGAGGGGAAGAGGAAGCTGGAGACTGCTTGGTTGTAAATGTTGTAGTGAAAACAAATGAAGAAACCCACAGGAACCAGTGAGGTTGGAGAGCGGGGTTGAATTTGAGGTCATGGGTGGCTGTGTGAGTTTGGTTGGATTATGTTTGGCGTGAGGTGGTGGTTTGATAGTGAGTTACTGTCCTGCAGGCAGCGGCGTGCGAGGTGGAGAGAAGTCCAGGCTCCCAGCACGGGAGGTGATGGTTGAAGCATTGGGGGAGGCAGGAGATAGCACTGGGGAGCACTGGGGGAGGCAGGAGATAGCAGGGCGTAAAGACAAAAACTTCAGGCTGGGCGCAGTGGCTCACGCCTGTAATCAGAGCACTTCGGGAGGCCAAGGCGGGCAGATCACGAGGTCAGGAGTTCGAGACCAGCCTGGCCAACATAGTGAAACCCTGTCTCTACTAAAAATACAGAAAAATTAGCCGGGCCTGGTGGCGGGCACCTGTAATTCCAGCTACTTGGGAGGCTGAGGCAAGAGGAATCACTTGAACCTGGGAGGCGGAGGTTGCAGTGAGCTGAGATTGCACCACTGCACTCCAGCCTGGCCAACAGCACGAGACTCTGCCTCAAAAACAAACAAACAAAAAACTTTGGGGCTTGGGCACAGGTGGGAGCAGAAGAGGGAACACAGCCCAGCAGACAGCGAAGGCGCTGTCACAGCACAGGTGGGAGAGCAGGGGTTGTGGCATGGCGGGACCCAGGCACAGAGACTGCTGGGGACAACAGGGCAGCAGTGCCTGGAGCTGACATTCAGGATGCCAGGAGGACACTGGATCTGGCAAGGAGGCCATTTAGGACCTAGAGCATGGGTTCCTCCTTTTCCACGTCTCCATCTGCAGTAGGCTACAATGAGAAGCTATGCTCTGAGTAAGAGATCTAAGGTTCTCAAAGACCAACTTATGGCCAATCTGCAGGACCTGTTAAGGCAAGCAAATGTCCTCATTCCTTTCAGAAAGGATAGAAGCCACATGCATATTCTGCCCAGGCATTGGTTCAGCTGCCCATGATGGCCCCTTTCCTGCTCGCTCCAGCTACTCAGGGTTACACTCATGGTGTAAATGCAGCACGTGAGTCCCTGGGGACAGGAAGGGAGGCAGCACTCTGTGGACACTGGGCAGCTTGGGGTCTGATTCACATGAACAGTAAAAGGCTCTTCTTCCCTTCAAAATTCTGTAACTCTGTAGACCTTTATATTTAAGCCTTGACATTTCATCTGTAGGTAGATAGATCCAGATTTAAAAAATGAACGCTGAGAAGTAGAAGGGTTTAATGATAGGCTGGACTTTGTGAAGTGCTTTATAGTTGCTTAGTTATTTGTTTGCAGACTGACAATTTATTTATTTTATTTATTTATTTTTTGAGACAGAGTCTTGCTGTGTTGCCCAGGATAGAATGCAGTGATGCGATCTCAGCTCACTGCAACCTCCACCTCCCAGGTTCAAGCAATTCTCCTGCCTCACTCAACCTCCTGAGTAGCTGCGATGACAGGCGTGTGCCACCATGCCCAGCTAATTTTTGTATTTTTGGTAAAGACGGGGTTTCACCATGTTGGCCAGGTTAGTCTTGAACTCCTGGCCTCAGGTGATCTCCTCGCCTCGGCCTCCCAAAGTGGTGGGATTATAGGCGTGAGCCACCACACCTGGCCCAGACTGACTTTTAATTTATTTAATTAAGTAGAAATTGTATATGTTTATTGTGTACAGTATGATTTTTAATATATGTATATGTTGTAGAATGACTGCATCAAGCTAATTAACATATATACTACCTCACAAAGTTATTTTTTTGTGGTGAGAACCTTAAGATCTACTCTTTCAGCAATTTTCAAATATATACTACAAATGTACCTCAACTTACGATGGGGTCATATAACAATAAACCCACCAGAAGTTGAAAACGCATTTACTACCCCAGGGAACCCATTGTAAAGTTGAACTATTGTATACTGAGCCACCATAATAGTGTTATTAACTATAGTCGCCATGATATGCAGTAGATTTTGTAAACTCGTTCCTCCGGTGTAACTGAAACTTTGCGTCTGTGACCAACATCTCCCCCAGCCCCTCATCCTTCAGCCTTTGTCAGGAAAAAGTGTGATTCGCCCCTTCCTGTAACTTTTACCATCTTGGAGACCACCATTGATGAAAAAACCCTAAAAACCCATACGTTAGAAAAAATACTGCCAAAATACATCAAGAAACTAATTTAACTTGAGAGAAAGCTTTGCAGGCTATCCTGTTTTAAATTAAAATGACTTCATTAAATAGGCATACATTGAGTCCCTTTGAAGTATTATATTTTATTTTTGTCTTATTCTTTGTTTCTATGAGTTCGACTTTTTTATATTCCACATATACTGAGATCATGTGGTAGTTTGCTTTTCTGTGACTGGTTTAGTTCACTTAACATAATTTCCTTCAGGTTCATCCATGTGGTCACAAGTGACAGGATTTCCTCTTTTTTTTAAAGACTGAATAGTATCCTACCATATATATTATATATAAAAACACTTTCTTTATCCATTCATTTGTCAATAAACACTTGGGTTGGCTTCTTTGACATACCATTATCATATCCTTTGGATATGTACCAGGAGTGGTTTACTACTGGGTACATAAGCTTCTAAATCTTATGTACTAAGTTACCTTGGGTAATTCTACTTTTAATTTGTGTGTGTGTGTTGTTTTATATTTACCATAATTGAACATAGTTCCAATCTATTTTTAATTTTCTGAGGAACCTCTATGCTGTTTTCTTTTTATTTATTTATTTATTTATTTTTTTAATTATACTTTAAGTTCTAGGGTACATGTGCATAACGTGCAGGTTTGTTACATATGTATACTTGTGCCATGTTGGTGTGCTGCA
>NW_012114411.1:1565304-1616143 GCF_000951035.1 Colobus angolensis palliatus | reverse complement strand
CATTCTTAGCAAACTATCACAAGAAGAGAAAACCAAACACCGCATGTTCTCACTCATAGGTGGGAACTGAACAATGAGATCACTTGGACTCTATGCTGTTTTCTATAGTGGCTGCACTAATTTACATTCCCACCAACTGTACAAAGGTTCTGTTTTCTCCACATCCTCATCATCATTTATTGCTTGTCTCTTTTATAATAGCCATTCTAACAGGTATGAGGTGACAGTTCATTGTGGTTTTAATCTGCTTTTCCCTGATGATTCGTAATGTTGAGCATTTTCTCATTTCCCTTTGGGCCATTTGTATGTCATCTTTAGATAAATGTCTATTCGGGTCCTTTGCCCATTTTTTAATTGACTTGTTTTCATGCTATTGAGTAGTTTGAGTTCCCTATATGTTTTGGATATTAACTTATCAGATGTATAGTCAGTCTTTTATAGGAGATTTTAATCTGTTTACACTCAAGGTAATTATTGATAGGTAAGGATGTATTATTGCCATTTTGTTAATTGTTTTTTGGTTGTTCCTTTGTTCCTTTCTTCCTCTCTTGCTGTCTTTATGATTAGATGATTTTCTCTCATGGTTTGCTTTGATTCCTTACTTTCTATCTTTTGTGTATCTACCATAGATTTTTGCTTTGTGATTGCCTTGAGGCTTACATAAAAGATATTGTAATGGGCTATTTTAAGCTGTAAATAACTTAACCTTGATTGCATGATAATACTCTATATACCTTTAATCCACCTCCCCATTTTGCGTTTTTGATGTCACAGTTTACATCTTGTATATCCCTTAAAAAATTATAGCTATTATTTTAAATAGTTTTGTCTTTTAACCTTCATACTAAAGATAAATGTTACTTACATACCACCATTATAATATTAGACTATTCTGAATTTGACTACTTACTTTTACAAATGAGTTTTATACTCTCATATATTTTCCTGTTACCCATTAGCATCTTCTTTCAGCTTGAAGAACTCTCTTTAACCTTTCTTGTAAGACAGGTCTGTTGGTGATGAACTTACTAAACTTTTCTTTGTTTGGAAAAGTCTTTCTCTCCATTTCTAAAGTACAGCCTTGCTAGGTACAGTGTTCTTGGTTGACATGTTTTTTCCTGCAATACTTTGAATATATCATCCCACTCTTTCACGGCTTAGAAGGTTTCTACTGAGAAATCTGCCACTAGCCTTGTTGGAAGTCCTTTATATTTTGTTTTCCTGTTTTCTCTTGTTGCTTTTAGGATCCTTTGTGTGTGTGTGTGTGTGTGTGTGTGCGCGCACGCGCATGCGCATGTATGTTTATATATGTTTGTATGTGTGTGTATATACATATATATACACATATATGCTCTTTCACCCAGGCTGGAGTACAGTGGTACGATCTTGGCTCACTGCAACCTCTGCCTCCCAGGTTCAAGTGATTCTCCTACCTCAGTCTCTTGAGTATCCAGGATTACAGGCACGCACCACCACACCCAGCTAATTTTTGTAATTTTAGTAGAGACAGGGTTTCACCGTATTGGTCAGGCTGGTCTCGAACTCCTGACCTTGTGATCTGCCCACCTCGGCCTCCCAAAGTGCTGGGATTATAGGCGTGAGCCACCACGCCTGGCCTATCTTTATATTTGACAGTGTGATTATAATATGTCTTGGGATAGTCTTGTTTGGATTGAATCTAATTGGAGAACTTTGACTTTCTTTTACATGGATATTGGTGTTTTTCCCTAGAATTGGCATGTTTTCTGCTATTGTTTAAGCTTGCCTATCCCTTCGCCCTCTCTTCTTTTTCCTTAATTCCTGTA
This sequence comes from Colobus angolensis palliatus, assembly GCF_000951035.1. Classification (NCBI taxonomy): domain Eukaryota; kingdom Metazoa; phylum Chordata; class Mammalia; order Primates; family Cercopithecidae; genus Colobus; species Colobus angolensis. Next base: position 1,614,338 of record NW_012114411.1, on the reverse strand, counting down.
ACTCAAATATTTTTGTTCTTTTGATGTTGTCCCATAAATCCTGAAACTTTCTTCATCCCTTTTCACTTTTTTCCTTTCTTTGCTGGCTGCATATTTTCAAATAACCTATCTTTCAGTTCACAGATTTTTTCTCCTTGATCAACTTTGCTGTTGACATTTTCTATTGAATTTTGTATTAATTGTATTTTTCAGCTCCAGAATTTGATTTTTTAAAAATGATCTTAATATCTATTAAATTTCTAATTTTGATGATTTATTATTTTCCTGACTCATTGGGATATTTCTCTGTATTTTTTGAAGTTCATTGAATGTAAAATAATTATTTTGAATTCTTTGTCAGGCAATTCATATATCTTAATTTCTTTGTGGTCAGTTACTGGGAGATTATAACACTACCCAAAGAATATGATATATTCTTTATTTCTTCTTGACTTTATGCTGATGTCTGTTCATTTAGTGCAGAAGTCGCCTCTTGGAGCTGCTATAGGCTCATTTCACTATAGGAAGACCTCTGCTATTTAGTGAATGGCATAAAAGTCAACACATTGTGTATGGAAGCAGCCTTTAAAAAGGCAAAACTTCTTTGTGGAGAAGGTGGAGAAGGGGCATGGTTTCACAGCTGCCTCACTCTGGGTAAATCACTTAGCTTGTTCCACTCCTTAGAAAGCTGGAGGAAGCCCAGAAGATGAAGGGACTCCAGCAAAAGAGATCTGGAAGATGATACGGGCTGTTACCCTGGATAGTTCCTTTAAAATAGCTGGGTTTCCATTTCCACACCCTGCCTTCCTCCCAGGTTGGTTGAGGAGACCCAAAGAGATAAGATACGGGAAAGTGCTTTGAATGTTGTCAGGTGTTATACAAAGTAGGGTATGGTTAAACCTCTTTATTTTAGAACACGTTGGAATTTGAAGGAGCCCAATAAATATTGGTTTCCTCACCCACTTTCTGACTTAACTGAGTCAAAGATTTCCTTTCTTAACTGATAAAGATAATACAATGTGGCTTGCATCTGTGGGCCAGAGGGATGATTCCCAACCTCAGGGTTAGATGGACTTAGGAGGCACAGGTCGCTTTGGAAAACCATAGCCCATGTCTGGAGGGTCTGATGCTCTAAAATTTTCTGCTTCGATAAGAAGCAGATGTGACCGGGAACTCCCTGTGGCCAGCTGGCTCCCAAGAGGAAAAGGGGAGAGCTAGGCATGCTTTGTTCCTGTTTGCAAATGCAGCAATCAGAATTCCTGCCTGTTCCCAGAGGGGTATGAGGGTCTGGGGAGAAGCCAGGAGCATGTTTGTAATGCAAGACTCATTGTACAAAAACTAGCAGGCTGCGGAAAGGAGATTCCTCCTATAGATAGTAGTGTAAATGGGCTCTGCTGAATTCAAAGCCCACAGTCCCTCAGTTTCTAGTTTCTCGACCTTACTCATATGGTAATATGAGTAAGGCTGGTAATTGAGTAAGGTCAAGAAACGAGAAACTGAGGCTGTGGGCTTTGACTTCAGCACAGCCTATTTACACTACTGCCAGGGGTTTATTGTCCACAGACGGTGATAGAGTGAGGCCCAGCCTTGGAAACATCTTGGGAAAGGCTTGCAAAGGGGAGCTAAGAAAATGCATGGGATGGAGGATTCACTCTGTGCTGGAAATACTTAATGATTTGTGGTCATCAAAAATGAACTCTTTATTCACTTTCCTAAGACTCAGTGATTTATCATCCAATGTGAACTGTGTTCTGAATCCGATTCTCTGCATACTTTGGTGCAGATGCTTTCTCCACATGCCATTTACAATGTGTGTATGTCATGAAGCCTTCTCTTTAGGGCTGAGCCAACTTGGCATTCTGTCTTGCATGATGTCTCCTTATAGATAGAAAATTCCAAACTGCTGGCATCCAGAAGTTAATGGCTCATGATTACATGAGAAAAGAAGTGTTAAAAATTAATAACAAGTTGTTTATACTGTGAATGTCATGGCTAATCATTTGGTTTTTAAAGATGCACTATTATAGTCAAAAATTAGTGTGTAAGAAAAAAAGATATATTTGCCTTTCTGTGTGTCTCGTGACACTGTGAGTGACATCTCTCTTACATTACACTCAAAATCTAACAATCATCGGAAGTAGGAATCAGAAATTTATATTGAACTCTAGTTGGTGAACTGAACCATAATTTTAGTCATGGTGTGTATAAGTGACTATGACAGTATATGTATATATAATTTTTTTTTTTTTTTTTTGAGACAGAGTCTTGCTCTGTTGCCCAGGCTGGACTGCAGTGGCCGGATCTCAGCTCACTGCAAGCTCCGCCTCCCGGGTTTACGCCATTCTCCTGCCTCAGCCTCCGGAGTAGCTGGGACTACAGGCGCCTCCCACCTTGCCCAGCTAGTTTTTTGTATTTTTTTTTAGTAGAGACGGGGTTTCACCATGTTAGCCAGGGTGGTCTTGATCTCCTGACCTTGTGATCCGCCCATCTCGGCCTCCCAAAGTGCTGGGATTACAGGCTTGAGCCACCGCGCCCGGCCCTACGTATGATTTATAAAATGTGTTTGGAAGTCCTTTGGGAGGGAGGAGGGAGAAGACTTCCCCTCTGACTTCCAAGGTTTAGTAACTGGGTCTATGAAATAAACTGACAACAGGCAGATTAACAGGAGAAAAGGTACACAAATTTATTAAGTGCACAGGGACATCATAGGGAAAAAAGGAATACCGCTTAAAACAGCGAGATTTAGAAGGTTTATGCACCCTCTTTTTGGGGAAAGCAGGGAGAGGGGGATGTAGGCAATTTAGGGGAAAGTAAATGATGTTGGGGAAAGATGAATAGACCCTTAGAATAAGTGATAGCTTGTGACAAACCTTGGGTGTGATGTCACCCCCAGTCTCCTCTCCTGTGATAAGAGTTAATTTTCCTTGGTTGATGAAACTCCCAGGGTTGGGGGTACTGATGACAACTGAGCTCCTTTTGGAGGTTCTGTCTTTAGGCAGATAAAGGGAATCCAGAGAAAGCCACTCTCTGCATGTGCTGTTTTTCAAGTTCCTCCAGCTCAAAGTAGTCTATATACCGAAGCAGCATATTTTGGGGTGGCATGTCCTAAACTCCTATACACTCCTTTTAATTGTGTATAAACTTTAGTCCCTAATGTCTGCATGTTCTTAATACATTTACCAGTGGTGTGATTGTAGGTGTCATTTGCCCTCTTCATCTCTTTCTTCATCTGCAAAGTAGTCTCACTTATATTACTAAGGATGCCTTCCGCTACAAGTAAGAGAAAACTGGACTCAACGAATTTCAAACAGTGAGGAAATGTATTATCACATGAGGCAAGAAAGCGGAGGTGATCGTAGCTCCAGGCACGGGATAATCAGGGATCTGGGTCCCCCCTTGGTGATTCTCTTGGCTCGGCATTCCATTTTTGTGATACCATTGTTCTAAGGCTAGATTCCTTCATGGTTGCAAAAAGACTGCAGCAGTTCCAGGCATCAACTCCAGACCCAACAAGATCTGAAAGAGGGAGAGATTATTTTGGTGTGGCTTTTATAAACAACAGAAAACGTCATTTTCTCTTTTTTTCTTTTCACTCTTGTCCAGGCTGGAGTGCAATGGGCGATCTCAGCTCACTGCAACGTCCGCCTCCTGGGTTCAAGCGATTCTCCCACCTCAGTCTCCTGAGTAGCTTGGATTACAGGCATGGACCACCATGCCCAGCTAATTTTGTATTTTTAATAGAGACGGGGTTTCTCCATGTTGGTTAGGCTGGTCTCAAACTCCTGACCTCAAGTGATCTGCTTGCCTCGCCCTCCCAAAGTGTTAGAATTACAGGCATGAGCCCCCACGCCTGGCCAGAAAATGTCATTCTCATGAGCCAGCTTCTTCCTCTCCACAATCAGCAAGGTTTATCTCACATGTCATTGGCCAGAGTTGTATCACTGACTTGTACGTTGTAGGCCTGCTTAATTAGCTTAGACCAATGACTCGCCTCCTGGGACATCCCGCTCTGAAGTAACAGCCACGTGAAAGATGGTGCAACTTTAAGAAAACTGGAGTTCAGGCCAGGCTTGGTGGTTCACGCCTGTAATCCCAGCACTCTGGGAGGCTGAGCTGGGTGGATCACTTTCAGATCAGGAGTTCGAGACCAGCCAGGACAACATGGTGAAACCCCATCTTTACTAAAAACACAAAAAATTCGCTGGGCATGGGTGGTGCATGCCTGTATTCCCAGTTATGTTGGAGGCTGAGGCAGAGGATCAATTGAACCCAGGAGGCGGAGGTTGCAGTGAGCCGAGATCATGCCATTGCACTCCAGCCTGGGTGACAGAGGGAGGCCCTGTCTCAAAAAAAAAAAAAAAAAAAAAAACGAAAAAAAAAACTGGAGTTAAAAAGAAAGCAACGCAGGATTTAGGCACCCTACATACTAACCCCTATAGGATTATTGTGAGGAATAGATGATAGAACATGATTTAATGAGTTAGTATATATGAAACTCTTTAGAAAGTGCTTAAGACATGGGAATTGCTATGTATGTATTTGCTGTTGTTACTGGGATTAGCATGTGGATTTGATAAGTCTCAGTGCCATACCAATGAAAAGGATCACTATGAGTGGCACTGTTTAATTAGAGATAGAGGAAGAGAGATGGATCTTAAAGGTCAACAAGGTAAGAGGTCTCAGAAGCAAAGAGGAGATGGAGTGAGCAGTTGGCCTATGTTTGGTCATAGTCTGTATTTTGAGAAGAGGTAAAGCAGCCTTCTAAATAAAGAAAAAATGTGATTGCCTAATGTGTTAATGAAACCCAGTCTCAATTGCCGCCTCTTTCCCACAGCTATTTTCTTTCGCTGGTTGAAAGTGGTGTTTAACTGCAGACGTATTTTTAAAACAGCCAAGGTCTCTTAACCAAATAAAAAGCATAGATCCCATTACTTTTGATGAGGGAAGAATGGAGGTGGAAAATAGTGTATATAAGTATGTAAATTTAAATCTTTTTATGAAAACACACACATAAAGCTTGGAAGAAACCATATAAAAGCTCTATCAATCCTAGCCAAAAAGAAGGAAAAGAAGAATATTGGCTTCCTAAGCTTTTAGCTATAACTAAAAATAACCTTCCTAGTCTATGTTTGATGCATTACTGGGGAAAAACTTTACTCTTGTGTATTCGGAATGATTTTTGAGTGTTTTTCACACTTAAAAATCCCTATAATATTTGATGTCATTTTATACCATTTAGGACTTAGCTTTTTGTTCTGACCCCTTGATGTGTCACTTTAAATGTAACAGTGTCAGCTGTAAGCAGCTCGAAATGTAAAAGCCCATTTTATTTTATTTTTTAATTTTTGCTTTTTGAGACAGAGTCTCACTCTGTCACCAGGCTGGAGTGCAATGGTGCGATCTTGGCTTACTGCAACCTTCAGCTTCGAGCGATTCTCCTCCCTCAGCCTCCTGAGTAGCTGGAACCATAGGCGCCCGCTACCACGCCCGGCTGATTTTTGTATATTTAGTAGAGATGAGGTTTCACCTTGTTGGCCAAGATGGTCTCGATCTCTTGACCTCGTGATCTGCCTGCCTCGGCCTCCCAAAGTGCTAGGGTTACAGGCATGAGCCACTGTGCCTGGCCAAAAGTCCAACTTAAAATGGCACTTCATTAATGCATCAAGTTTTATTCTTGCAGCCTTGAGGAGACTTGGGAGGTTTACTGATCGTTACGTAATTTTCTTGAATGCAAAGCAAATAACTTTCACGGAGAGTGTCTATGTGACAGGAGAATTTGTCATATCAAATCCCTCAATTTCAGAGAAGCCAAAGAAGGCCTGGAGGAATTTGGGAGCTCTTATACTGCATGAAGATAGCAGTTTCTGTTTTCATTCTTCTTCGCCTTTTATCAAATTTACTTTCAATCTTCTCAGAGAGCAGCGTTCTATTATTTACAATCAATCAATCTCATAAAATGAGATGTTTGCCCATCTGTCTGGCTTGGCACTTAGCATATACAGGTCCAAGTAATCCTTTATTCCTTATCAGAGGTTTACATTTCCTCCTATACATACCCTTCAGAAACAGGTCAGAGAGGGTATTTCTCCGTATTTATGGAATATTTTAAGTTCAGCCTGCAGCTGGCTACTTGGAAGCTTCATGAGGGGTTGATCAGCAGGAACCAAGGGCTGAAATGGAAATTGTGCTGATTTCATCTAATTACTTGGGGGTGGGAGACCCTCTCTGTTCCCACCATGAAATGCACTTGAGCTCCATTAACTTCCTCATGCAAAGCCTTCCTTTGAAAGTCAGTTTAACGGACTGTACCAGCTGTGCTGATTTGCTTCAAGTTTAAGAGAAAAAACTTCCACAGGGAGCTAGGTGGCTTCATGCAGTGGTCCCAGAGCCTCCAGGAAAAATTGTTTATGCCAAAGTCCTTTGCAGAGGCTCACAATGACCATGTCTATAAATAGATTTGCGACATAGACTGTGGCTAGGACAACTTAAGACCGATGGAAGCTTTCTCCCTCCACCCCAAATGCTATTTGGCTCCCATTATTATTTGGCTTTAAGGGAGATGTTGGTCTTCAGCAATGAGTTGACCCACCTGCCTTTTTCTTTCCTGTCACATTCTTGGCAAGAGTGGATTTAGTAGGTAGCGGCCACTTGGCAGGCTCTTGGGAAGCTAGATTTTCACAATAACGCTGTGATGTGCATACTGTTCTGATTCTCATCTCACAGATGAGGAAACAGACTTGGTGGGCTGAAGCCACTTGCTCAAGTCACTGAACTTGGCAGAGTCTGGGCTGGGACTTAGGTCTGTGGAATTCCCAGCCCGTGCTCAGGCAGCACCGACAGAGATGTTTCTGGAAGGTAGTGCTCCTTGACGATGGTGCTCCTCGGAGGCCATCCAAGTTGCAAAGGGAAAGGCATATGTCTTGGTCTCTTCCCTGTTGTTGGTACTGGTCTTCTACCTCTTGCCCACTTTATCTCCCACTGAGAGACCCTATTCTAGGAATCCCAACCCAGACTGCAGAGAGAAAGAAAGCCTCAGGGTCACCACAACATCCCTACATTTGTGCAGAATGCTTTATATTCTACGGGACACTTCCTCGCGTGTTACCCTGCTTGGTTCGGTCGGGATAATGCCCATTCTGGGTGTCAGAGCAGAATCCCCAGCACGTGACCTGGCAGGCGGAGCTCAGGCAGCGGAGCGATTCTGAATCTGTGTTGACTTGTCCCAACCTTTGGCTCTAAGGGAGGGTCCTGCAGCCTTGAGCTCTCTGGCCATCTTCCACATTTCTCGCTTCTCCCCACTGCACCCTGCCCCACCTCATGTTTTGTTTCTGCGTAATTTGTCACTGTGGTGAGAAAGCTTCTAGAGCCCAGTACAAAAGTACTGGAGGCACGTCCAGCATCATGGGCTTCGGTCTGTTTACCCAACACTGCTTAGTGCTGGAATGTCACCTTATAAATCTCCCTGCCTGGCAGCTGCTTTCTGTGGCCAACAGGCAGATAAGCCTTGAACCCAGGGTTGGGGAATTTCCATCCTCAGGGGCACCAGGGCTTAGACCGTCTCTCTCCCACCTCCATCCTTCCCTGTCCTGGCTTCTCTCCCAAACACACATGACACACTCAAAGACAATGGAATAATGACTCCAGAGTAAAGCTGCAGGATAAAAACACAAAGGATACTCAAAAGTCTGTCTATGCTTTTCATTGCTTTTGCTTTCAAGGACAGTACAGTTATGCTGAGAAAACCTCAGTTTTTTGTTTTTTGTTGTTTTTTTTTTTGTGAAATGGAGTCTCACTCTGTGGCCCAGGCTGGAGTGCAGTGGCATGATCTTGTCTCTGTCTCCCAAGGCGTGATCACCGCAACCTCTGTCTCCCAAGTTCAAGTGATTCTCCTGCCTCGGCCTCCCAAGTAGCTGGGATTACAGGCACGCGGCACCACGCCTGGCTAATTTTCGTATTTTTAGTAGAGACGGGGTTTCACCATGTTGGCCAGGCTGGTCTTGAATTCTTGACCTCAAATTATCCGCCTGCTTCAGCCTCCCAAAGTGCTGGGATTATAGGTGTGAGCCACCGTGCCTGGCCAGGAAACCCTTTACAAAGGAGAGAAAATTGTTATTTTCCTTGGGCTTCACTTGTGAGTGTTCTGGGTGCCATGGGACGCAATGGTAAGGGCTGGGCTGGGAAGAGGCCTCTGGCTTTGACCAGCCGTGAGATCCAGGCCGCACTACTTACCTTCTCTGGGCCTCTGATTGTTTGGCTGTACACCAAAGAGTTTGGAGGGAATGGTTTGTAAGCCCCCTTCCAGCTCTGACGGTCCTGGCAGAGATGCTGTGTCTGTAACTATGGTTTCCCACACTGGTCCTTAGCTCACCCTGACCCCTGACTACACAAATAGAGGAGCATTTGGGTAATTAGTATTTGTTGGGTATCTATTAGCCAGGCACTGTGCCGAGGAATCACGAAGTATATTTCTAAACTTTTTAACTCGTAGGTTGGGCACGGTGCCTCATGCCTGTAATCTTAGCACTTTGGGAGGCCGAGGCAGGTGGATCACCTGAGGCCAGGAGTTCAGGACCAGCCTGGCCAACATGTTGAAATCTCATCTCTACTAAAAATACAAAAATTAGCTGGGCATGGTGGCGGGCCCCTATAATCCCAGCCACTTGGGAGGCTGAGGCAGGAGAATCACTTGAACCCAGGAGGCAGAGGTTGCAGTGAGCTGAGATGGCACCACTACACTCCAGCCTGGGAGACGGAGTGAGGCGCCATCTCCAGAAAACAGAAAAAACACTGTAGCTTGTGAAATGATGAAGATGGGTGAGCTGGGAGTGGAGGCCATCGCTGGTCGGCAGTGGACTGGGGCAGCGGTAGGAATCTGCTGACGTGGGCCCAGTATTTAATCCTTCATTCCCACTATGTGGCGACACCTGCTATTTTTGTCAGCTTCTGGCTTTTGGCAATGGAGGACCTTGACTGTTCTTTGGTTACCCATTCCCACTAGGTTGATCACATCCCCAGGACCTCGGACTGGCCAGTTAGAACTGCTCCTCTCCCCTGGCCACGGTGAGTGGTCAAGGAACAGGTGGGGACTTAAGCCAGGCAGTGAGACCTTTGCTGGAACTATAGAGGTGTGCTGTTCCTTTGGGGGTTGGCAGGCTGGAGGGGTGCAGCATGAACCTGCCGAGGATGAGGCTGATGTCAGCTGGGGGAAGCAGAGATGAGAGGAGAGGGGCTTCAGTGGCCACATGGTCTCTCCTGCCCCCCAGCTCTGGCAGAATTGGGCCTGGTCCTGTCAGCTGTGTAGAACGATAGATCTCTTTTTGTCTATGGAAGTTTGGAGCTGAGTTTCTGCCCGTACAATTGAGTCAAGACCAGTCCTGCTCTTCAGGCGCTACTGCCGTTTGCCACATCATCTGGGCTGCTCTTGACCCTATGGGGTGAATCAGGGAGGATGAGTTTGGCTTCGAGATGGCACCCAAAGCAGCTTAAGCAGGAGGGGTTTTATCATCTCCTGTAATAGGAAGCCCAGGTGGCATGGGTCTGGGATTAGTCATTTGGTATCATCAGTGGCTCAGGTTGTGTGGTTTTTGGCACCTGCAGCTGCTGGCTTGGCTTTTAGGTCTGTGCCCTTATGGTGTGAGATTTAAGTTCTAGAAATTGCCACCTCGCGGCCGGGAACGGTGGCTCAAGCCTGTAATCCCAGCACTTTGGGAGGCCGAGACGGGCGGATCACGAGGTCAGGAGATCGAGACCATCCTGGCTAACACGGCGACACCCTGTCTCTACTAAAAAATACAAAAAAACTATCCGGGCGAGGTGGTGGGCGCCTGTAGTCCCAGCTACTCAGGAGGCTGAGGCAGGAGAATGGCATAAACCCGGGAGGCGGAGCTTGCAGTGAGGTGAGATCCGGCCACTGCACTCCAGCCTGGGCGACAGAGGGAGACTCCGTCAAAAAAAGAAATTACCACCTCACTCAACTGCTTTATCCCAAATGGAAGTTTCTCCCTAAACTTCTTCGTGGTCTTGGGTTGTTGGGTTTCTTTTTTGTTTGTTTACTTTTATATTCGCTTCTTGCTAATTTGTAGCTTCTTGCGTTGCTATAAAGAAATACCTGAGACTGGGTAATTTATAAAGAAAAGAGGTTTAGGCCAGGCACGGTGGTTCAAGCCCATAATCCCAGCACTTTGGGAGGCTGAGGTAGGTGGATCACCTGAGGTCAGGAGTTGGAGATGAGCCTGGCCAACATGGTGAAACCCTGTCTCTACTAAAAATACAAAAATTAGCCAGACGTGGTGGTGTGTGTCTGTAGTTCCAGCTACTTGTGAGGCTGAGGCAGGAAAATCACTTGAACCCAGGAGGCAGAGGTTACACTGAGCCAAGATCACGCCACTGCACTCCAGCCTGGGCAACAGAGCGAGGCTCATTCTGAAAAAAAAATTAACAAAAAAGAAAAGAAAAAGAGGTTTGTTTAATTGGCTCACAGTTCAACAAACTATTCAGTAAATATGGTGCTGGCATCTGCTTGGCTTCTGGGGAGTTCTCAGGAAGCTTACAACCATGGCAGAAGGTAAAGGGGTGCAGGGTCATCATATGGCCAGAGCAGGAACGAGGGAGGTAGGAGGGAGGTGCCACACACTTAAAACAATCAGATCTCGAGAGAACTCTCTCACTATCATGAGGATGGCACCAAGGGGATGATGCGAAACCATTTGTGAAAAATCCACCCCCATGATCCTATCACCTCCCATCCAGTCTCACCTCCAAAACTGGGGATTACAGTTGCACATGAGATGTGAGCAGGAACACAGATCCAAACTATATCATCAGCTTTCTTTGTTTCGTTTTGTTTTAAATCAGAAAAAATCCTAGCAACCTTTAGCAGACTTTTCTGTTTCTGTTACAGAAAAACAAAACAGACATGAGTTACGGTTGGTAAAGATAGATTTCGTTCAGTATTACTGCAGTACAGGAGAGGCTTCAGTATACAGCTAAGCTCAGCCCCGACCCCTGTAGAGGTGACTGGGTGTCTTAAAAGGAGGAAGAGGGGGAACCTACAGGGACCTGAGTTAGAAAGTGGAAATTTACAAAGTTACACAAAGTGGCCAGGGGGTTGGTCGGTGTGCTTAGGCCATCTGGGCTAACTGACCCTTCGGAGGTTAGGTTCCCACCCTTCCGTGGCGACTCAGAGACAGAGCCCTTGCTCTTTCTGATGATTAATTTCAAAGGAAGTTTTCAGGTCTTTGAAAAAGACACTCCTAAATTGTAAAAGGTACATACACATCTCAAAGGGACAGAGAAAGGATTTATAGTTAGCTTTGTTTAAAAAACTGCTCTGTGAAAAGGGAGGTCAGGTGCCTGTTGGGTTGTTGGTGAGAACAAATGGTAAATTCTGTTGGCAGCCTCGAGTTTTTTCAGACTGGAACTTCAGGGAGGTTGGATCATCATTCCTGGGACATGACCTGAGGCTGCTAGGAGAGTGTGTTCAAGTCTCTGTGTGTGAGTTTGTGGGGGACGGGGTGGAGGCAGTAGGTGACATCCTTTGTGCTAAAAGTTGTAGCTGTTCTAAGCCAAGGCTGAGACCTAGCTAAGAAGAGGGCTCAGGGGAGCTTAACTAAAGTTTGGTCTAGAAGAGCGTTTTTGTGATTCTCTTGGCCAGATTACATTACCTGCCTGGGATAAACCTAGCCAACAGAAGCTCCAGGCAAAAGAAATGCAGTTTCCCTAATTATCATATAGTCTAGACTCATTAAGCTTCATCCCCTGGAGATGGGGAAGGCCTCTCTTGGCACAATACCATGAGGAGGATGAATAAAATCGAGGTTCCATGGGTAGGAGGAAGGGGGCAGGGAGCAGCCAGTAGGTCTACGGCTGGGTGTCTGTATGCTGACATGACACTGCAGCCATGACAGCAAGAGGACTCTGACCTTGCTGTGATGGCGAGAGGACTCTGACCTTGGTCCCCACCATTTTCCTGCTCCATAGGAATGCTAGGTAGAGGAAGATTGTTCTGAAGAGTGTAATTAGCCTAGTTTCCTCAGGGACAGTCCAGCCTACTTTGAAAGGCATAGAATGATGGGATAAGAAACTGCATTTCTTCTTGTGCTGGGGCAGGGTTGATGGTTTGGCAAGACCGCAACCCAGTGGTCACAAGTCACTGAAACAAGAATGAAGTGGGTGGGTGCAGTGGCTCACGCCTGTAATCCCAGCATTTTGGGAGGCCGAGGTGGGAGGATCACCTGAGCCAGGAGTTCAAGACCAGCCTGGGCAACATAACAAGAGCTTATGTATTTAAAAAAAAAAAAAAAATTAGCTGGGGCTGGGCACTGTGGCTCACGTCTGTAATCCCAGCACTTTGGGAGGCTGAAGTGGGCAGGTCATTTGAGGTCAGGCGTTTGAGACCAGCCTGGCCAACATAGTGAAACCCCGTCTCTACTAAAAATATAAAAATTAGCCAGGTGGGTGGCACACGCTTGTAATCCCAGTTACTTCGGTGGCTGAGGTTGCAGTGAGCCGAGATCGCACCACTGCACTCCAGCTTGGGTGACAGAGTGAGACTTTGTCTCAAAATAAATAAATAAATAAAAATTCAACAACAACAACAACAAAACACAAACATTAGCTGGGCACGGTGGCACACACCTGTAGTACCAGCCACTTGGGAGGTCGAGGTGGGAGGATCACTTGTGCACAGGAGGTTGAGGCTGCAGTGAGCTGTGATTTTGCCACTGCACTCCAGCCTGAGTGACTCAGCAAGACCCTGTCTCTCAAAGAAAAAAAAAATATGATGAAGTTACTGATCCTGGGCTTGGCTACAAACTAGATGATCCCTGGGGCTCAGTTGGAATTTGCCTCCCTCTCCTCTATCCCAACACCCTGCCCTGTAATAACGGTTGGCAGGCCTGGAAATGAATTTGTCTAAGAAAGGTTGTATTTTCACACAGGAACGAGACTCTGAAGTGTTGGAGTAGGATCAGGAATGGAATCCTAATTGGAGAGTGAGTAGAGTTTTCTTAAGCAAAAGACTACAGGTTGCCCAACTTAGATATGTCCTTGAAAAGTTAATTACACTATGTTTCATTTGCCTCAGGGGAGCTTGCTATTTAAAGGGATCTTTACTTGTTTAAGGAAAGGGAAGTAAACAATTTTGTGTGATTCATAACTTCATTGGGTATACCAAGGAATCGAAATGCCAGACACATCTGAACAATAAGGTTTGTTCTAAGCATTTTAAAAATAAATGATTATTCATCACAAAAAACTTGAACAGTTTGCTCTTGTGGGTGGTGTGTGATGATGGTGTGAAGTGCTAGGCTGTGAATGACAACTGGTAATGTCTAGGTGGGACAGTCCACATTCTAAAAATGGAGAGGCAGATGGTGATGGGTATTTGCAAGGCTATTATGGCAGTCCTATGGGTTTCACAACTATCGTGACTGTCTGAGTTCCTTATGTTTTCATGGAGAAGTCATTTTGAATGATTGGATTATAACTGGGCTTATTTTATGTAATATGTATTATATCCCATTTGCCATAGTTTGGTTTGTCCTCTCCAAATCACAGGTTGAAATTTGATCCCCAGTGTTGGAGGTGCAGCCTAATGGGAGGTGTTTGGGTCATGGGGGTGGATCCCTTGCGAATGGCTTGGTGCCATCTTCGTGGGAATGAATGAGTTCTCACTCTATCAGTTCCCATGAAAGCTGGTTATTAAAAAGAACCTGCTGCCTTCCTTCTCTCTTGCTTCCTCTCTCACCATGTGATGCCAGCTCCCCTTCACTTTCCACCATGAGTGGAAGCTTCCTGAGGCCCTACGAGAAGTAGATGCTGGTGCCATGCTTCTTGTACAGCCTGCAGAATTGTGAGCCAAATAAACCTCTTTTCTTTATAAATCACCCAGCCTCAGATGTTCCTTTATAGTAACACAAATGGACAAAGACACAATTTGATAATCCACATCATGGAAAGAAAATTCAGGATCATTTGAAGTCAAAACTGTTTGGAGTGAATATCTTTTATGAACACTGTGTTTGGATTTAATATATCCAAACCAGTAATTTGGGCTAGGTCAGACAATGGGCATTCTGGGTAAACTACTAGAGTATTTATTTTCTGAGTGACCTGTAGACATTGCATAGCATGACTTCTCCACACTAGATCAGAGGCCAGCAAACTAGAGCACATGGCTACATCTGATCAGCTAGTTAAATCTGGCCTGGTACCTGTTTTCGTGTGGCCTCTGAGTTAAGTGTGCTTTTTAAAACGTTTTAATAGTTACAATGAATATTTTGTGCATTAAAATGTATGAAATTCAAATTCGTGGCTTTAAATAAGGTGGTGTTGGATCACAGCCATGCTCAGTTGTTTAGCAATTGTCCTTGTCTGTGGCTGCCTTTTTGCTACAGAGTCATGGTTGAGTAGTTGCAACAGAGATGGGATGGCCCACAAAGCTGAAATATTTATTATCCGACCTTTACTGAAAAAGTTTGCTAGTGCCTGTTCTAGATACTTCCAAAGGCTTATGTTGTTCTCTTCTTCTCCCTACACAGGTTTTTTTCTCTTGTGATCAAGGCTTTTGAGCATTCTCTGGGGCCAAGTGCCTCGAGACACCCTGTGGTTCTTCCAAAGTCACAGGTCCTCAGGGCATAGCTGAGCAAGCTGTCCTCCCAGCTGGTGGTCCCCTAGCAAGGCAGCAGTAAGACTCAGAGCAGAGTTTTCTCTGCCCATGTTTAAACAGTGTGTGCCTGAGCAGTAGGCTAATAACTTCTCCGTGGCATGCCTGTACAAACACAACCACGGATCTTCTGTTTTCCTTTTGCCTCTAATCATACTTGTATTCTGTGTATGTTTTAACCAATTTAATTTCCTCAGTATATCCCTACAGATGTAGTATTGGAGATATAAAGAGATGAGCTAATGGAGGGGGAGGGGGTCTAATAGGGTTTGGCTGTGTCCCTACTGAAATCTCATATTGAATTCCCAGGTGTTGTGGGAGGGACCTGGTGGGAAGTGATTGAATCACGGGGGCAGGTCTTTCCTGTGCTGTTCTCTTGACAGTGAATAAGTCTCATGAGATCTGATGGTTTTAAAAATGGGAGTTTCCCTGCACAAGTGCTCTTTGCCTGCTGCCATCCTTGTAAGACATGACTTGCTCCTCCCTTGCCTTCCACCATGATTGTGAGGCCTCCCTAGCTGTGTGGAACTGTAAGTCCATTAAATGTTTTTTTTTTTCTTTTTCTTTATACATTACCCAGTCTTGGGTATGTCTTTATCAGCAGTGTGAAAACAGACTAACACAGGGTCCAACAGGACTGAGTGGATTACCCCTCCCTTCTTTCCTTCTTTTGATATTTTCTGAATACGATCAACTGTAGCCCTCAAGGAGCTCAAAATCTGAAGGAGGGTAGAGAGTAAAACATCTAACCAGATGAATTACAAGATGATGATAGAAATAAAACCATGGATGTGCACATGGTACAGTGGTAATCTGGATGAGAACTTCATTTATTCAGCAGAGGTCGAGGTTAAGGGCATCTCGTGAGGGAAGGCTTGGAGGTCACACCTGGCCTGGGGCTTAAAGGAGGATGGTGACAAATTGCTGGGCTCCCAAAATGACTGGAATCTCAGGCAGAGAACACTGAATGTGCAGTATCACCAAGTCATAAAATAGCCACATGCACCTGGAGAATTCGGATTCGTTCACTAATGCCAAAGGATGAAGTTCAAAATGGGGCAAGGAGGAGGAAGGTGCCACTGGAAAGTAAGAGGGGAACTCGGCTATGAAGACACTTCATGGGCTAGTCTGGGAGTTATTCTAGATGATGGGATGCCATCAAAACATTTCAAGCTGGAGAGAAATATATTCTGGGTTCTATTTGTAACAAGTTCTTTCAGTCTACCTGAGTATATTCATTTGTACCTCATTGAAACATGATTTCTTTGTTGGGTTCAGTACAGGGTCCATGATTGTAAAATATTATTTTTGAGTTTGGGGATTGTCCTAATTCATTCTATCATCAACTTATAATGATTCATTGAGCTAATATTTATTGAGGGCCTACTTTGTACCGGGAACTATCCTAAGAACTGAGGGTGGAGCAGTGAACAAACAAAACCTTCTCCCTGCTGAGCTTGCATTCTGTCTGGTGCCTGCTAGATAATATGTCTGTGGTCTGGGGAGAACCACAGAACCTATTTCTTGGTCTCACCTGATTTGGGCACAATCGGTTTGGCTATGTTCTCTAGGTGGCTACAAGAAGTTATTTCTCTTCTGCACCTTCATTTCCTTATCTGTCCAAAAGGTATACTCGTGGCCATCTTTGATGAAGATACCAGAAGGTTGAACCAGACATGGTACAGATAGGGACTGAGTTTCTTGGAAGGTGAATGCACAAGAGACACAAAAAGAGGAGTTCTCACAAGAACACCAGCTATCCCTCTCCACTGTATATTAAATCAGTGACTTCCCAATGCTCTGGGCTGTAGCACACACAAAGAACAACTTTTTTTTTTTTTTTTTTAGATGAAGTCTCATTCTGTCACCCAGGCTGGAGTATTGTGGTGCGATCTCAGCTCACTGCAATCCCTGCCTCCCGGGTTCAAGTGATTCTCCTGCCTCACCCTCCCGAGTAACTGGGACTACAGGCGCGTGTCACCACATCCAGCTAATTTTTTGTATGTAAGTTAGAGACAGGGTTTCACCATATTAGCCAGGATGGTCTCCATCTCCTGATCTCGTGATCCACCTGCCTCAGCCTCCCAAAGTGCTGGGATTACAGGCGTGAGCCGCAGAGTGTGACAAAATTGCATAAATGATGCCTGATACTTCCTATCCACCCTGCCTTATTTACAAATGCTGGTAGAGATCTCCTGGATGGATTTCACAGCCCACTGCTACTGGACCATGCTCTGTAGATTAGGAGCCATCGCATTAGGTCAAACATTCCTTAAATGGGTTTTAAACTTTTTTTTTGAGACGGTTTCACTTTGTCACCCAGGCTGGAGTGCAGTGGTGCAATCACAGCTCTCTCTAGCCTTGGCCTACTGCTTCAGCCTCCCGAGTAGCTGGGACTACAGGTACACACCACCACACCTGGCTAATTGAAAAAAAATTATTTTTGTAGAGATGAGAGTCTCTCTCTGTTGCCCAAGTGTTCCTTCCAAAGTGCTTGAATGACATGAGCCACTGTGCCTGGCCTAACCTTCTTTTTATTTCTCACAGTGCTCACTGAATTCTTGCTGATTGATTGCCTCAGCTCCTGCTTGGCCTTTTCTAACCCAAGCTACCATGCACCGAGTCAGCCAGAGATAGCTCAACCTTGGTGTTATCAAGGAAGACTAGTCAGACATACCCTACTGCAGACTCAGCCCCCTTCAAGGTGACCCAGGCTGATCTGTCATGATTACTCCAGTTGGGCATTAAATGGAGTCAGGTGTGGTGGGGGAGCAGCCACCCCTCAAGTCCCCCATACCTTCCTCACAGAGTCTGTCAGTGCTGAATATGTGATTGTGTCACAACCCCTTTCCCTAGAGAAGCCCACAGGTCTGAGCTTGTGTGGTATGTGGGTGCTTCTAAGGGTTTCTGACATGGGCAAGGAGGCAGCAACTTTAGAAATGTTTGCCTTTGCCCTCTCTGTTCTAATGGTATACAGGAGATTAAGTCAAAGTCCAGGATAAGGATAAAAAAATAACCAAGTGCAAGGTTTTTGGGGTCACCAACCCCAACATATGAAAGCATTTCGTGTTGTTTCAGTAGAGAACAATTTGCCTCGCTTTGCTCTTTGCATCTGAACTGATCTCAGTCTCACTGGCTAGAATCGGATGCGGCGGTGGATGAATTCTTTTCTTCAGATTCTTGCTTTTTTATCCCAGCGGGGTGGGGCCTGTATTTTCAACTGAAACAAACCCCTGGGAAGAGCATCCTGGTGACCATTTAGGTTGAATCTCTTTCTCTTAAAACTGCTTTCCGGAGGGTGCTTTGGAGAGTTTTCTGTTAGCTTGAACTCTTAGACCTGAGGCCTTATTGGTCTTAATGTAGTTATTCATGCATTCAATAATTAAGCTCCAACTGACAGAGGAAGGCCTTGGGTTAGTCAGGGCACAGATAACAGCTTCTATAGGAGATGGGACAAGAAAAGGACCCATGTGGTCTGGATTGGGCAAGGAAAGCTTTTAGAAGGAGATGGAGTTGGCCCCTATGTCTTAGAGAAAGTATCAGAAAAGAGAACAGTAGATGTAGGAAAGGGAAGGGGAGGTTGGGGGCATGGCCAGAGTGAAGGCATGGAGAAGAGACAGCAGAGGAGGCGATGAGGGGCTTGGATGTGACAGGTGGCCCCAACTAGGAGAGAACACAGGTGTGTGTACCCAAAGTAGCACACAGATATGGATACCACATCGCTCCTAATCTGTTCTCCCTGCTGCTTTGAGGTGTGTATCTCTGGGTCTACACAGTCACCAAATATACATTAGATGAGATGACCTCAGCCTAATTTCACCACCTAATTTCTTGACAGTCTCTGCAACCATTACCATTTGCTTCCTTAGAAGTCATGATTGCACTTTGCTCTGGGCAGACAACCCAGATATACTGGTATTAAGACTGGAATAGTCTTTTGCTTCAGGATCTGATAGGATCTCCTGAAAAGAGCCAGGCCAGGCTATTACTTACATTGATTTAGGCAAGTGAGGCTGTGATTATAAATTGTTTCTCGGTGAGCAAGCAAGGCAGTCGTGTATCTTGTTGGGGAAAGTAGTGTGTATTCTTTAGGATTCAGCTCAGCTTCAGTATTGGAAAACCCAAATAATACTGGCTCAGGTAGATGTTTATTTCTCTTGTGTGAAGTCCAGGCTGGAACAGAACTCCACAGTGTCGGATCCCTCCATCTGGTTGCTCCACTGAGCATAGCCTCCGTGGCTAAGTTCAATTCCTGGGCCAAGATGGCAGCTCCAGCCATCATGTCTGCATGCCAGCCAGCAGGAAGGAAAACAGAGTAAGAGAAGGACATGCCTTTTCCCTTTATGAAGCACTTCACTGAAGCTGTGCACACTACTTCTGCTTATTTCCCATAGCCGAAACTTACCCATGTGGCCACACCTGGTTCAAGGCAGGCTGGGATATGTGGCCTTTATTCCGGGCAGCCATGTGCCCAGTTATAGAGTTCTCTTAGCAGCTGTTTACTAATGAGGAAACAAGGGGAACACTAGCAGTGGTGTCTGGCTCTTCTGGTATTTAGCTAACCAGCAGTCTTTGCTCCCAGGAGCCCCCAAAATGTTGATGTTGCAGTTCCTTCATGGCCCAGTTACTGAGGACATTATGTAGGTATCCCCATAATGTCATGAGATAAAAGAATTGCCTTAAAAATGAGGACTTAAATTTTGGCCCCTTTTGGTCTTCACTTGGTCACCAAATGTTGTGCTTTTAGTAATTTAAGGTGTTGGACCAGGGGTCTAAAGAAGGGCAAACCCTATTTGACAGTGACTCTCACATTAGAGTTGAAGAAAGAGATCAACTTTCTCAACTCTAGGAAAAGTCCCAAAGGTAGAGAAAACATATGGGGTTCTGGAGCTAAAGGTTGCCCCTCCCCTGTGTGTGTGCGCATTGTCTGCCTGCGTTTAGCCACATCAAATTCTTCACCATGACATCACACGTGCCTGAGAGAAAGGCCCGGGTCTCCTCCATATCCTAAGAGTCAGTTTAGTATATGGGCTGTATTAGTCTGTTCTCATGCTGCTAATAAAGACATACCTAAGACTGGGTCATTTATAAAGGAAAGAGGTTTAATGGACTCACAGTTCCATGTGCCTGGGGAGGCCTCACAATTACGGTGGAAGACAAAGAGCAAAGGCACGTCTTATGTGGCGGCAGGCAAGGGAGCGTGTGCAGGGGAACTGCCCTTTATAAAACCATCAGATCTCGTGGGACTCACTATAACGAGAACGTGGAAAAAACCTGACCCCATGATTCAATTAGCTCCCACAACACATGGGGATTATTACAATTCAAGGTGAGATTTGGGTGGGGACACAGAGTCAAACTGTATCACGGACCAAGAGCTGGGCTCTGGAGTCAGGCTGCATGTGTTCACAGATTGGATCTTCCAATTTCACTTTACAGGTGAGACATCTTGGGTCTGTCTTCTGAGCCTGTTTCCCCCATCTATGAGCTGGGGGACGATGCTAATAAGAGCAGGCACAGCACAGGATTGTCAGGAAGCTGTGCTTAGCACAATGCCTGATCCCTTGGTAAGGACTGTAAAGGAAGAAAATCCTTTAACTCCTCTCTTCATACAAGAGGTACTTAATTATCAACGTATGAGTGACTGCTAAGCCCAGCTCTTAGCAATGTATTCTACTCAGTCAGGTGCTGAGTATCTCCTGTTTGTCCAGCTCCTGTTGCCTGGCACAAAATAATTAGAAGATCTAGATTCCTGTCTACAGGGAGTATATAATCTCCTTGAAAATATAAAACACCATGGGTAAGATAGGGTGGCCTGTAGCTGAGGTGATAAAGTCGATATCCGTGCCTCATGTATTTTTAGCACCCAACACTCTGGCACATGGTGGAAGCTCATGAAATATTTGTTGTAGAGAAGTGAACAAGCCATTTGTGGTGACCCACGCCTGTAATCTCAGCACTTTGGGAGGCCAAGGCAGGCAGCTCACTGGAGGTCAGGAGCTCAAGACCAGCCTGGCCAACATGGTGAAACCATGTCTCTACTGAAAATACAAAAATTAGCCAGGCGTGGTGGCGGGCACCTGTAATCTGAGCTACTTGGGAGGCTGAGGCAGGAGAATCACTTGAACCTGGGAGGCAGAGGTTGCAGTGAGCCGAGATCATGCCGCCGCACTCCAGCCTGGGCTACCAAGCGAGACCCTGTCTCAAAAAGTGAGCAAAAGATGAGAATGGGAATGTTACATTGCTTTGAAGCTACATCAGGCACTCCAAAAAACTAAGGAGACAGAGCTGTGGGTGGCAGAATTTTGGGCTGACCGAAAATAAACTGTGGAGATAGAAAAAAAACAAAAAACCAGCAATAAGACAGCTTTTCTGTTTCTGTTTGGTTTTCTGTTTCTTCTTGGCTTCCATCCTCCCTTATGCTAGTGGCGGAGGGGGCTGAATGTAGTGACAGGATCTTTAGGAAAGTATAATTTTGAGGTAGCACAGGATGAGATGGTACAAATGGATCCATCCCCAAATAGGTAATAATTCCCAAATAGGGGGGCAATGCATGTTGATTAAAAAATGCATGTTGATTAAAGGAGGGAAAAGGCGGAAGACAGAATGAAGAAAGAACACCTTTTCCTGCTACAATAGCAAATGGAGTTTTTGAGTCTTGGGGCATGGTGAAATATAATACCTGTGAAAAACTCTAGAGAAATTAAATGTAACAGAATGTGAGCAAAGAACAATTCATGAATCGGGCACCACTCAGAAACAGAAGAGGTTCGGAGAGCTCTGCTTAGTAGTGTGAACCATGAGCTGCTATAGGCTGAACAGGAAGCAAAGTAGAGAAATGACCTGATTAGCCACAGTTGGGCATTTGTCTTATTGGGCATGATTGGATCAGTTGGCTGGCTGTGATTTGCTGAGAACTGGCTATTTGTTACCAAAAAAAAAAAAATACTCCTAAGTTAGTTTTCAGTTTGTTTACATACTAAGTTAAGGTACAGTTTGTTATGTAGAAACTCACAGTACAGAGACAGCCTCAAGCGAATGGCCTCTGCTGGTTGAACAATTTCCCCCTTTTGGTCAGCCTCTCGAGACTGACATTGATGCTACCTTAGACACTGATGCTATTCCCTGTCACTATCATAGTGGACTTGTTTGGTTTCAGTATGGAATTCACAAGCCATGACATCAAGTGAGTTGAATGACTTGTTATGTTCCCTTTGTGGTTTTGCCGCTATAAATGGAGTGAGGCCATTTGGGGCAGAATGGGTGGCTGCATTTAAGACTCTTGAGAGAATACAGTGCCCTGGAGATACTATTATGATGAGTTATCAGGAGGATAGTACTAACAGACTGAAATATGCTCCTTAACCAATGTGCCCATGAACCAAACCAATTAGAACCAACAAAACCAAAGAAATTAGCCAGAAGAATCTACTTGTTTAAACCAAGTTGCCTGTTTATTATCTAAGTGCAGCAGAAGGCGACAGCTATCACACACACACACTGCCCCCATTCAGCCAACAGATAGTAAAGGCAACCTTGTTATCTTAAATAACTTGAACATAGTTATAGAACAACCTTAGTTCTTTTTACTAGAAAGGATTCCATTTTCTTAATTGAAGGGCAAAGACAACATGAAGCACAGGAGATTATCTTGATAAAACAGTCTTTATTAGACCAATTACTTAAAAGATAAAGAAAAACCTTTTGCCCTATCTTATTAAGAGCAGACCAGAACTCCAAGAAAACCTTGCTGTTTTAACACAGATGACCACATTCTAGTTTTGTATCAGTGTACTTTTGATATTCATGTTAGAATTTAAAAACAACTTAATTCCTTTCAAATATTAGCAAATATTAGGAACTTGATCACACATATAATTCCTTTCCCATGATTCTACTTTTATAAGCGTCTTATAATTTTCTTATATCCATTCATGGTTTTTTCCCCCCTATACTTTTTTCTCACTGTGGAACAATGTCAAAAATTACTCTCTTTTTGCCTTAACAAAACACATTCTCATACCTCATAGATTTTCTTAAAAAAAAAATGCATCTTACCCTTCTTTGTATGCTTGCATATACAGTTATTTCCCTTATTATTTCTGGTAATTTTAGTTATATACTAATTAGAATTCTTACCCTAAGTCACCTTAATTTCCAGTGAAAGGAAGCAAGCAGTTGTGAACCCTGTTACACCAGCTGTCTGTAGATTGACAAATTTGTGAATCATAATTTCTAGAAGCATGCGCTTCCTCATAGAATATTTTTCATTGTGACACAGAACATGTTTACTAACAGATTCAGCTATCTTTAGTGTCTAATAAAAAGCTGTAGAGAAGGAAAACTTGTATCTCTATCCTTATTAGAATTTTTGGCTAGGCCTGAGAATGAAATAGTCGTTTGTACACATTTTCCTCAGCCTCAATGTCCATCCTTGGTAGGAATATTAAAACCTTCTAATATAAGGAAGACCCCTTTCATGTGGGAATATTTTTCCTACATCTATTTAATTCATTGTTTTTAACAATTATACTTGGATTGCTCATGAAAATGAGACATTAAATATGTCACCTTAAGTTATTTTTCTTGCTAACAAATTTTGTACTACAGAGGTAATATGAGCTTATTTTACTAGTAAACATAGGAAAAGTTATGTGTCTGTATTATATTTCTAAACCAGAAAGTATCTGAGACAGATTTCAATCCATTTAGAGGTTTATTTTGCCAAAGTTAAGAACCATGGCCCGGATATGGCCCCAGGAAGTCCTGAGAACATGTGCCCAAAGTGGGTGGTTTACAGTTTGGCTTATACATTTTAGGAGACAGACATTGCAGGCAAAGACATAAATCGATACATGAAGTGAATACATTCATTTGGCCCAGGAAGGCAGGACATTTCAAAGCAGGGCCTTCCAGGTCAGAGATTCAAAAATTTCCTAATTGGCAGTTGGTTGAAAGAGTTCAGCTCTGCCTGAAGAATTGAATTCAGTGTTAAAAAATGCTTGTGTTTAGAGAAGGGGGTTGTGGAAGCCAAGGTTCTTGTCATGTAGGTGAAGCCTCCAGATAGCAGGCGTCAGAGAGAATAGATGGTGAATGTCTTACTGGACCCTAAAGGTATCAGACTCTAGTAAGGGAAGGAGATTCTCTATAGAACACAAGTTTCCCCCATAAGAGAGCTTTGTAGGGCCATTTTGGAATATGTCAAATAAATATATTTTGGGGTAAAATAATTTCCTCCAGGGCCTGTTATCTGTCATGTGGTCCTATACTGGAGTCACTTTGTTAGCAGTAAGATACCACTGCTTTGTCAGTCTTAAGATCCCTGTTTTAATGTTAACACTGGTCAGTTGTATGTAAACTCTTGAGGGAGGAGGGTGAAACCCCTCCCTTCCCACTGAAGCAGCACCATTGTTTAGGGTAAATACCCAAGATTTGTCTTCTCATGCCAAGGAAATCAAGGATGTGGACACATAAGAAGTGAGCTTAAGAGTGGAGGTTTAATAGAGAGAAAGAGAAAAACTCTCTTCCTGCAGAGAGAGAGGGTCTTCTGGTCTGTGGCGAAATGCACAGGGTTTTATAGACAAGCCTGGGGAGGCGGTGTCTGATTTACACAGGGCCCAGAAGATTGGTCGAACCAGGTGTGCCATTTACATAGTACACGAAGAGGCTGGCCATCCCACGCCAATCTGTTATGCAGATGGGGTCTCGACCTGGCCGGTGCCATGTTGCCTGCTTCATTACTGTACATGTGGTTGACAGAGAAAATAAAAGGGAGGCTAGGGCATCGATGTTGAACATGCCTAACCCCCAGGTAGCCTCTTACTATTGGCACAGCTGCTGGCATTTACCTGTGCAAGCTTCCAGCTTGCTTTTCTATGTCTGCAGCTTCATTTTTCAGGCTGCTCTTTGTTAGAAAATAAATGATTTGGGGGCTGCTTTTTATTAAAAGGGAAACTTTGCCGGGGGCTCTTACCCTCACCAACTGCCTCAATTTCTTTTTAGCTCCTGTATTGGTACCAGATACAAAACCCACAAAATTTACTACTTTACAGAAGAGCTGAATTCTAATTATGTTTCTGGCAGATGGAAGAAGTTAAGATTACTTGCTCTGGTAACAAAGCTTTTTACTAATATTTGTGGAAAAGGCAAGAATTTTCATTTGCCCAAATTCTTTCTTCTGATGAGTCATCTCCTTTAAATTTCCATTTCAAAGGGCTAGCTATAAGGTTCTAGAGAAAACAAGATAGAAAATGGACATCTCAAAGGCATACAGCATAGACTTCTGGCTTAATTACTATCATTTACCTAAACAAAGAAGGGTATAGGTAAAGGCCCATTTAAGAAGATGGTCAGGAAAACCACCTTCAACAAAAGTAAGGCTTTTGAAGTAGATGATTCAATGCCGTCTCCATTCTTTAGTTACTTAGTCCTCCTTCTATTCCTGGTGCAGAGAGGAAGGCACTCGTACAAATGGAGAGCTCCTTCCTTAATAGATGGAATTTTTCTATTACAAAGGGGTCTGAAAATAACCAGCTAGAAATAATCCTTATGCCAAAGAGGCATATTTTGGAGACTAACTTGGCTAGATCAGTGGTTTCCCAACCCAGTTTGTTTTTATACTAAGTTATGTAGGAACTCAACCTCAGACTCATGGGCTCCTGTAATTTAGTATGTCTTAGCTTCCCTTCAGCGTCTGGTGCAGTCATCTTAATCTTTTCTAGGTCACAGACTCCTTGGAGAGTCTGCCGATGAACGCAGACTCCCAGATAAATGCATTAATATACATGCAACATTGTATTCAGTGCCAAGATGTGCACATAGCCCTCCGAAGCCCACCTGTTACCAGAAAGGGGTCCTGATCCAGACCCCAAGAGAGGGTTCTTAGATCTTCTGCAAGAAAGAATTCAAGGCAAGGCCATGGAGTCAAGTGAAAGAAAGTAAAGCAATAAAAGAAGGGCTAGTTCATTGGCAGAGCAGCCCTAGGGGCAGCTGGTTGCCCATTTTTATGGTTACTTCTTGATAATATGCTAAACAAGGGGTGGATTACTTATGCCTTCCCTTTTTAGACTGTATACGGTAACTTCCTGATGTGGCCTTGGCATTTGTAAACTGTCATGGCGCTGGTGGGAGTGTAGCAGTGAGGACCACCAGAGGTCACTCACATCGCCATGTTGGTTTTGGCCGGCTTCTTTACTGCAAAAGTCTTTATGACATGTATTTTGGGCTGACCTATCTCATCCTGTGACTCAGAATGCCTGAACTGTCTGGGAATGCAACCCAGTAGGTCTCAGCCTTATTTTACCCAGCCTCTACACAAAATGGAGTCACTCTGGTTCATACACGTCTGACACACCCACAGAATAGCACAAGTTCAAAGATCAGCAATTCCTACTCGGGGATCTAAATTCAGTGCCTCCCTTTCCTGTCCCTGGACAGTTGTCCCTGGACAGTGCTGGGTAAACCTTGTCAGGTCCACAGATCCCCTTCGCAGCATCTTGTCAGGCTCTTCCCTGTTGATCAGTTTTCTTCTGCAGAACTTGGAACACCGAGGGTTAGGCTATAGGCTCTTTCTCACTTAATTCTGCCTCATTTAAATTTATGTGTAGAAGGCAAGGGAGAAGGGAAAATTGCCCATCTCTTATGTACCATTGACTTATTACTTAGCTGCTTCCGTACCACCAGTATAGGAAGTAAATATGATTATTCTGGAAGGTAAGGCTCTACAAGGTTGCGATTGGACAGTCATGGAACTAATTAGTGGTTAAGATTCAAACTTGGGTATCTGACCCCAGATCCTATGTTATTTCTGCTATACTTCAGACCTCCCTGATTTTATTCCTTTGACTAGGGAACCACCGTAACTCTTAAAGTGACTTCTGCAGACATCTAAACTCATCCATTACTAATATAACTCTCAAGAGGCCATAGACTTTGAGGTTCTTGCTGATCTTTTCATTGTATTCTCTTGTGCACCAGTAATATACACTTGAAATGCAGCCACCATGCCCACATTTCACTTTCCCAACCATAAAATCACATTCCCAGGAGAAACAGTAAACTGGGGTTTGGTTCAGGAAAAAAAAAAAAACACACACACACACACAATGATTTCAATGATTCTTTTTCCAGATGCCTTATTTTTCTTTTTGGGTTGTTGCTTCTGTAACTAAAATAGTCCTATATATTTTAAGCTGTTTTCTTTTCTATGTAAAAACATCCACCAATGGGGTTCTGCACTTTGTCAGAAAAAAAACAGTATGTTTTTAGACATTTAGGTCAGATATGTTAACACAGAAGTTGAATTAGAATGGATTAAGGTCCTAGAATGGGCATTTAATCCATCTTGACCAGGTCAGTCCGATTTTTAAAGGCCTCCGACCTTTGAACTATTCCCACACCTAACAATCTTGAAATTCAGAACATTCTTAGAATTAGCCAAATGGTTGAAATTTTTATTAAATCATTGGCTGTAAGCAAAATCATTGGCTGTAAGCAGAGGGTTTTGCTGTTGTTGTTGTTACTCTTACTCTTAAACTGATTGACCAGGCCTTGATTTCATCACTCTTTTAGGTAATTACTATGGTTTGATCAGAATCTGTCATGTCAGGCAATAATTTTTCTACATAATCCCCATGTGAGGTTGGCCTTCCCAGGGTATCTCATCTGGACAGAATTGATCCACTCTTACCATTTGTTAAATACTACTAATTTTTTTTTTTTTTTTGAGACAGCATCTAGCTCTGTCACCCAGACCAGAGTGCAGTGCCACAATCATCCCACCTCAGCCTCCCAAGTAGCTGGGACTACAGGTGCATGCTACTATGCCTAATTTTTGTATTTTCAGTAGAGATGGGGTTGCACCATGTTGCCCAGGATGGTCTCAAACTCTGGAGATCTGTCTGCCTTGTCTTCCCAAAGTGCTGGGATTACAGGTGCAAGCCACTGCACCCAGCCTCTACTAACATTTATTATAAAATATAAAGATTTCTTCTCGTGCAGCTTAAAAGCTTCAGGTTGGATGGATTGGACAGAAGTTGGAACACAGAAGTAGGTATTTACCTTACTCAGAAGGACACCTTGTCCACTGGCCTGGAAACACTAAAGTAGGAAGCGAGGTGATTGATAAGGGCAAATACAGAAGTGATAGGAAAGCGTTAAAGGCTAAAAGTCACTGTTGTAAGGACTGGGAAAGAGAACTGACCTGAGGCAACATAAAGGCTGGGCAGAATTGAGGTTGGAGATGCTGAATTTGTAGTGGATGCAGCCAGCCTCTCAGAGACAGTAGAGCTAGCTGGGGTTGGCATATTTATTGGAAAAGATAAGGCGGCAAGGGGATTGAGGCTATGGACCAGAATGTAGGTGAAATTATGGATCCTTGATTCATTCACCCATGATACAAATATCTATTAAGCAGGCATTATATAGGAGACAGTGTGGCTGGATAGGGAAGGAGGCCCAAGACAGGAGTAAACAGGTACTTTTGGAGGGAAAAAGGGTGAGAGGAGTTCAAGGAACCAAAGAAGTAAAGGCATGAGCAATCAGGAAGGGTAATAATGGAAGCCTGTGTGCCAAGCACTATTCTGTATTTTGCACATTAACTCAATTAACTCTCTCTGATAGGACTACTTTTATTCACATCTTATAAGCATGGAATGATTGAGTAACTTGTCTAAGGTCTCTTAGCAGGCACATGGCAAAGCTGGGATTCGAACGCAGGCATCAAAGCCAAAGTTTTTCATGCTATACTGCACTGCCTCTAGAAGGTTGTGGTCCAAAGGGCATGCAGAAGTTTAAAGGTGGAATGGTTCCAGCTGATGACATAGCAGTGGGGATAGCCACAGGAGAAAGCTAAAGCCAAGTGCGGCAGCCAGTGCCAGATGCATTATCCATGTGGTTACTGATGTCATTGCTACAATGACAAGAGGACTGGGGGCTAAAAGTATTGAACATGTGGGCTGGTGATCAGAAAGCCAGCAGTGACCAAATGAAGACGTGTAGATGGTGATACAATTAGATGGCTTGATTTCAAAAACTGAAGCGTTCCTCTCTCTGGATGGAAGTTAGTTTGGAACATTGCTCAGGGAGGAAAATGGTAACCCCTCCTTCCAACCCTAAAGGCTGAGGGCCAAGGAAGCTGTGTCTTTGGGAAGGAGCCAGGTTTCAATGATGCAGGCAGATGGAGAGAATTCCATGTGGGTTAAAGATGTTTGACGGACTTCTTTTCCATACTGCAGAGTTCCAGGGATTTCGGAGGGAGGGGAATTTGGAGGATGCTGGGTTGAAGGCGTAAGAATGAACACAGAAAATTGGACAAGGGCCAAGGATGGAAGACCAAAGGGACCAACATCTTGGGTGATGACTGAGACACAGGGAGACTGCCTCCAAGTTTCCATGTGGTGCCAAATAGTGGCTTAATGATGGCAGACATTGGAAAAGTACTCTTGTAAGGGGACCGTGGTGGCCTTTCATGTGAGCCAGGACAATGAACATGTTTTCCACAAGACATCAGCTTTCTCTTAGCCAGGCCAACAAGCTATGAATGAGCTTATTCTGAGTCACACACAGTGTCCCTATGCAACTAAACTTTTCTGTGCCATAGAGCTCTTTGATAGTCTGAGGAAGCTTATGGACTCTTTTTCAGAATATTTTTCAATCCCAGCACTTCGGGAGACTGAGATGGGAGGATGGATTGAGCCCAGGAGGTCAAGGCTGCAATGAGCTATGATCACGCCCCTGCGCTCCAGCTTGGGTAACAGAGTAAGACCCTGTCTCACCAAAAAAAAGCAAAAAGCACACTATATTGAGATAGAATGTGACATGATGATATCTGATGTCTTCCGGTGACAACATCTCAGGTACTGCTAGTACTCTGGTGGTTTGATAGCCACACACATACTAAAAGGAAATGCTCTAAGTTGGAGATGAGTGAACATAAATAGAGACCACCAGTTTCCAGTGCAGCCCGTAAGGGGCTTAGAAGTCACAACTTTGTCCTAACAATAAATAGGCTGAACAAGCTGAGAAATCAGCTCCTCTTAGATCAACCAAGCGGGAGGATACAGGGTCATAACTTCCCTGAGCAGAAACGCCTGTGGGAACCAGTATCAGGGTAGGAAAGGCAGAACTGTGGGAGGCTCAGAGTGAATGAGTCTGAGGGTAAAAAAAAAAGCCCAAAACACATCCAAGCCATTGGCCAGCCCCCAGACTTAGGCTTTTGTGAGTTTTACCTCCAGAAGCTCTACCACGTCCTACAAGTGAATGTCACATACAGGTCCCCTCGTGCTGCCAGGAGGAGGGAAACAGAACCATTTTGACACATGCCCTAGCTTTCTGAATTTTATTTCTTTAGTTCGTTGAGACAGGATCTCACTAGGTCACCCAGGCTGGAGTGCAGTAGTTATTCACAGGTGCAATCACAGCTCACTGTGGCCTCAAACTCCTGGGCTCATGCCATCCTACCTCAGCCTCCTGAGTAGCTGGGACTACAGGTATGTGCCACCATATCTGGCTAATAGTTTTAAAAACTTTTTTGTACAGATGAGGGCCTCAGTATGTTGCCCAGGTTAGTCTCAAACTCTGCCTAAAGAGATTCTCCCAAAGCACTGGGATTACAGTCATGAGCCTCTGTGCGCCTGGTCTTAGAAGACCTTAGGAGAAACTGTTAAACCAGAATCTAACCTGCTGGAGTTAAATGCCAAAAACCTATACCTAGGCATATCATGTTCAAACTTCAGAAAATCAAAGATAAAATCTTGAAAGTGGCCAGGCACAGTGGCTCAACACCCTATAATCCCAGCACTTTGGGAGGCTGAAGTGGGAGGATCACCCAAGCCCAGGGAGGTCGAGGCTGCAGTGAGCCGTGATCACACCCACTGCACTCCAGCCTGGGCAACAGAGCGAGATTCTGTCTCAAAAAGAAAAAAAAAAAATTCTTGAAAGAAAACAGCTTACATATAGAGGCAAAAATATAAGAAGTGTATCCAACTTCTCAGACACCATGCAAGCAAGAAGAGAGGAGAGGAAAATATTTAAAGTGCTGAGAGAGAAAAACAGCCCTACAGTTCTGTACGCTGTGAAATTATCCTTCAAAAATGAAGGAGAAATAAACAAAAACCGAGGTTACCATTGGCCCATAAAACTGCATTGCAAGAAATGTTTAAAGTTGTTCAGAGAGGGGAAAATTATACAGGTCAGAAACTTGGATCTGCATACAAAAATGGGCATCTGAGAATGAGTAACTCAAGACAAGTTTGTTCAAAAGAATAGCGACAATGTAGATGCTTATGAAGTGAATCACAGCAATGATACAAGGGACAGCAGCGGAATTAGGAATGTCTTGTTATTATAAGGTACTTGTACTACCTGTGAAGCAGTATAGTGTTATTTGAAAGTGTACTTGGATTGGTTGTATGTGTATACTGCAAACTCTAGGACAACCAATAAAAAAGTTGACGTATAATTGACATGCTAAGACATAGAAAATGAAATCATATATATAAAGTGCTCAATTAAATTAAAACCACAGAAGGAAGTAAATAATAGGAACAGAGAACAAGGGTAATGAATAGAAAACAGTAACCGATATGAAATACTAATCCAACTATACCAATAGTCACTTTGAAATTTCAGTCATCTACCTCCACCAATTAAAAGACAGATTGCCAAAATGGATCAAAAAACAAGGCCAGGCATAGTGGCTCATGCCTGTAGTCCCAGTTACTTGGGAGGCTGAGACAGGGGAATCGTTTGGACCCAGGAGATGGAGGTTGCAGTGAGCTGAAATTGCGCCACTGCAGTCCAGCCTGGGTGAAGCAAAACTCTGTCTCAAACAAGACCCAAATATATGTTGTCTATAAAAAGCTCACTTTAAATATAAAGACACAGGCCAGGCATGGTGGCTCACACTTATAATCCCAACACTTTGGGAGGCTGATGTGGGAGGATTGCTTGAGACCAGCAAGGGCCACATAGCAAGACCTTGTCTCTTAAAGAAAAAAGCCAGATGTGGTGGTGCACATCTGTAGTCCCAGCTACTCAGGACTGCTTATGCCTAGGCATTTGTTACATAATGGTACAGAGCCATGACTGCACCAATGCACTCCAGTGTGGGTAACATAATAAAATGAGACTGGGCATGGTGGCTGATGCCTGTAATCCCAACACTTTGGGAGGCCGAGGTGGGAAGATTGAGCCTAGGAGTTTGACACCAGCCTGGGCAACAGAGCAAGGCCCTGTCTCAAATAGATAAAGGGATACACAAAACTATACCATGTCCATACTAATAAAAAGAAAGCAGGATTAGCTATATTAACTTTAGATAGAGCAGGAGTAGCTATATTAACTTTAGATAGAGCAGACTTCAGAGCAAGAAAAGGTATCAGATATAAAGAGCAGCATTATGTAATAATGCAGTTACTACTCCAAGAAGGCATAATGATTCTTAATGTTATGTGCCTATCAACAGATCATCAAAATACGAGGCAAAAACTGATAGAACTGCAAGGAAAAATAGATGCGTTTACTGTCATAGTTGGAGACATCAAAATCCCTCTATCAGTAATTCACAGATCCAGTAGGCAGAAAATCAGTAAGACATACTTGAACCCAAAAGCACCATCAGTCAATTGGATATAATTGCCACCTACATACTCCTTCATCCACCAACAACAGGCTACATATTCTTCTCAAGCTCACATGTAGCATTTACCAAGACAGATCACATTCTGGGTCATAAAACATATCTTAACAAATCAAAATAGAGATCATGTAATATCTGCTCTCAGACGACAATGGAATTAAACTAGAAATCAATAACAGATATATCTGAAAAGTCCCAAATACTTGGAGACTGTACAAGACATTTCTAAATAATACATAGGTCAAGGAAAAAATGAAGAAAAATTTCAAAACATTTTCAGTTAAAGGAAAATGAAGATATAACTTATGAATTTGTGGGATGTAGTGAAAATAATAAAACTTAACAGAAAAGGTATAACATGAAATGCATATATTAGGAAAGAAGAAAGATCTAATATCAGTGGCCTGAACTTCCACTTTTGGAAACTATAACAAAAAGAGCAAATTAAATTCAAAGTAAGCAAAAGAAAAGCAATAATAAAAATTAGAGCAGAAATCAATGAAACTGCAAACAGAAAATAAAAAAGCTGGTTCTTTGAAAAGATCGATAAAATCAGCCTCTATCCAGGTTAATTGTAGAAAAAAAAGACATGTTCTTTACTATCAAATATGAAAGAGGGGCCATCATTATAGATCCCGTGGACATTGAAAGGATAATAAAAGAATATTACGGCTGGGCATGGTGGCTCACGCCTGTAATCCCAGCACGTTGGGAGGACGAGTCGGGTGGATCACTTGAGGCTGGGAGTTTGAGACCAGCCTGGCTAACGTGATGAAACCCCATCTCTATTAAAAATACAAAATATTAGCCTGGCATGGTCGTGCATATCTGTAGTCCAGCTGCTTTGGTGGTTGAGGCACAAGAATCTCTTGAACCCAGAAGGCAGAGATTGCAGTGAGCCGAAATCATGCCACTGCACTCTGTCGCTCTGGGCAACAGAGCAAGATTCTGTCTCAAAAAAAAAAGAAAAGGAATATTATGAACAACTCTATGCCCACAAATCTCATAACCTCAACGAAATGGACCAATTCTTTAAAAGGCACAATTTGTTAAAACTCATGTAAAAAGAAAGAGAATCTGAATAGACCTATATCTATTAAATACATTGAAACAATAATTAAAACCTTCCAGACTCAAAGCCCCAGACCCAGATGGATTCACTGGTAAATGCTACTGAACATGCAAGAAAGAAATTGTACTAGTTCCCTACAATTCCTAGAAGGTAGAAATAGAGGGAATATCTCCTAACTCATTCTACAAGCCAGCACTCCCCTAATACCTAAACCAGACAAAGACATTACAAGAAAACAATAGACTCGTATCTCATGAACCTAGATGAAAAAAAATCAACATGATGCTGTTTGCAAATCAAATCCACAGTACATAAAAAGAATGGTGCATCATGGCCAAGCGATATTTAAACTGGGTATGCAAAGCTGGTTCAACATTCAAAAATCAATTAGTGTCATCCATCATGATAAGCTACAGAAGACAAATCACATGATCATATCAACAGATGCAGAAAAAGCATTCAGCAAAATCTAACACCTGTTCATAATGAGAAAACTCTCAGCAAACTCTGAGGGGAACTGTCTCAACTTAATAAAGAACACCTACAAAAAAACCTAAAGCTAACATTATAATTAATAGTGAGAAGCCCAAAGCTTTCCCACTAAGATCAGGAACAAGGCAAGGATGTCTCTGTCAGAATTGCTTTTCAACATCATATTGGAAGTTCTATTGTAGCTAATACAAGACAAGAAAAAGAAATCAAAGGAATACAGATTGAGGAGGAGGACATAAAACTTTGTAGATAACATGGTTGTTATCACCCAAATAGCAAAAGACTCCTGACACTAATAAGTAATTGTAGCAAGATTACATGCATACGCAGGTAACAGACAAAAGGCAATTGCTTTCCTGTGGATGGTCCCCAATTATGATGGTTCGACTTTATGATATTGAAACAATACACATGCAACAGAAACCGTACTCCAATATTCAATAAATTATGAGAGATAGTCTATACTTTTTAATAAAATAGGCTTTGTGTTAGATGATCTTCTCCAGTTGTAGACCAGTGTAAGTGTTCTGAACACACGCTTAATGTCGGCTAAGCTATGATGCTATGTTAGGTATAATAAATGCATTTTTTACTTATGTCCTGATAAAACCATCATAAACTGTAACTCCATCATAGGTCAAGAAACATTACTAGCAAGGAACAATTTGAATTTGAAATTAAAAACACATTATTTATACTAACACCTCCCCAGAGTGAAATATTTAAGAATAATCTAACAATATTTACAAGATCTCCATGAGGAAAACCACAACACTCTGAAGAAAGATTTTAAAGAACTGAATGAATGGAGATACGGCCTATGTTTATGGATAGGAAGACGCAAGAGTCAGGGCATCCATAGTAGGGGAGGTTGCACATATGTGGGAATAGGAGGTACATAAGAAATCTGTATTTTCCATTCAGTTTTGCTGTGAATCTAAAACAGTTTATATAGATAGAAAGACACATAGATAGATAGTAGTATTTTCCCACCCAAATCCACAAATCCTCTGAATTTTACTTACAGGTCCTTTGGGTAGTAGAGACCCCAGATTCAGAACCCCTGCATGGAAGAAACACACAGGACGTAATTCTTGAAATGTGGACAGTTTAGAATCTCTGGCTATCCTGGCTGTATCTACCACAGTTCTGTTACAGAAAACAGTAATGAGTCTGCGTATTTTCAGCAGAAAATATTAGAGAAGTTTGGTCAGACAAACTTGTCAGAAGGGCAAGAGGAAAAAAACTTTAGGTGACCTGCAGGAATGACTCTCAGAACACCACTGATTCACAGCCCTTTAGGTGAGCCACGGCCTCTGCCAAAAGCAGCTATAGAAAAACCCAATGCTTCTACAACAGAGGAGCAATAGCTGGTGCAGCAGAAAGCTGGTCTCCACTTGCACCTTTCAGATCTTCAGCATCTGATGGATGGACTCTAAATTCATTCAGAAGGGTCAATACAAGGAAGTCTGGGAAATGTAGTTTTTAGCTTTCCAGTCTCTGTTGTAGAGGAAGTAACCCCAGAAGAAGGTTGAGTCCCATTCCCTCCCATCTGCTGTACACTGTAAATAGTTGATTAGAAAGTAAAACAGTTTATTGCTGTATTTTGAGTGGACACCATTCCTGAAGTCTTGTGAATACAGTGAACTTGTCAGAGTTTTTTTTTTTTTTTTCCCTTTGACAGGGTCTCACTCTGTGGCCCAGGCTGGAGTGCAGTGGCATGATCTCGGCTCGCTGTAACCT
Source organism: Colobus angolensis palliatus (assembly GCF_000951035.1). Lineage (NCBI taxonomy): Eukaryota > Metazoa > Chordata > Mammalia > Primates > Cercopithecidae > Colobus > Colobus angolensis. The sequence continues at coordinate 1,578,749 of NW_012114411.1, read as the reverse complement.
CTGCCTCCTGGGTTCAAGTGATTCTCCTGCCTCAGCCTCCCAAGTAGCTGGGATTACAGGCACCCACCACCACACTCCACCTAATTTTTGTATTTTTAGTAGACACGGGGTTTCGCCATGTTGGCCAGGCTGGTCTCAAACTCCTGACCTCAGGTGATCCTCCCGTCTGGGCCTCCCAGAGTGCTGGGATTACAGGTGTGAGCCACCACAGCCGGCCAAGTAAATTTGTGACCATCACTGTGAAAAGTGAGATTTGGACCAGAGCCTGGGACAGACATCTCCCAAGCCCCTCCTGTGCTCTAGAACGGGGCTTCTTGGCCTCAGCACCGTTGACGTTTGGGAATGGGCGATTCTTTGTCGTGGGAGACTGTCCTATGCATTGTGGGATGTTCGTAGCATCCTTGGTCTCTGCCCACTGACCCAGTAGCATAGCTCCCCAAGTCATCACAACCAAAGGTATTTCCAAACACTGCCGCCTGTCCCCAGGGCAGTGGAATTGCCAGCAGTTGAGAATCAGTGCTCTAGAATGTGGTATCCGCTGTTAACCCAATGGAAGCAGCCACTATTTGCTAGCATAGTTGTTAGTTGCACAAAGAAGACTATTGTGCCCCATATGTTTCAAAATTACATCCCATATTCTTAAGTCACACAAACCTCTTACTAATAACATGGAGAAACATTTGTAAATCAAGGGGAACTCTCATTCCAAGCATGGGAAAAGAATGTTTTCCATTGTTCAGAATATGAGTCAACAGAAATTAGGTGACACTGTCCCTCAAAATAATATCTGATTATATTCATCACTATTAAATGTCTGCTAAATGCTTTTTTGATGGCACAATGCAAGTCAGTGACCTATTATCACAAAATAGAAAAGAAATGTAAAAATAATACATCATTTCCTAGAGAAACTGTACAATTTCTTGTCCTGCACAGCTTTTTATAAAGATTAGAAACCTATCTGATGAAAACAATTTGGCTGAAATTGTGCCTAGACCATGAGCTGGAGAACATTGGGATCTTCTGCTTCAACCCTGCAATTACGGAAAACAGAGGAAACCCCCAACTAGCATCTCCCATTATCATATATAGATGCATAAACTGCAATGTTATTTTAAAATACAACTATTATTTTTCTGTTTGCAGACTTTTTCTTGATGTTTTTTACTTTCATCTACTCATAAAAAAAAGAAATTTCAATGGCCAGATCAAAAACAGCAAATTTTTTCCAGTTCTAACTCTTCTCTGATTGTGCCTTCTGTTATATTAATAGTACCTTATCCTACTCACACTTCGATTTCTTAGCTTGCTTTGGTACAGCATCTTACCATTTTCAAACACCTCTCATTTCCATTTGTTTGGTCATCCACCCCACCTATTGCATAAAACTGGCATCATAGCTCCCCTTTTAAATAGTCTCGAGAAGTAAAGGTGACCAGCTTAGAATCAAATGGTATTGAGTTGTCTTCAATGGGCTTGGCTTTGGGGCATGTTGGATCTGCTGGACCTGTGGGGAAGGGCCTGGGGAAGCAGGGAGGGTGAGGGGGTGACTGGAGAGGCCAGTGGCACGTGGTAGAGAGTGAGAAAGAAAATCTGTGGCAGAGAGGGGAACAGAGTGAGCTCCATTCCCTGTGGACTCGAACCCGTATCTGGGTTTGCGGGGTGTTGTCTATCAAAAGGAGGAGTTGCGCTTCACAGGATGAGTGATAGAGCCATTGAGGCAGAGGTAGCTATCTCACTAAGTGCTCACAAGCTGCTTCTGTGAAAGGCGCTCATCAGAGTCCCTGCAGTCTCTGAGAGAATGCAGCCCTGGCACCTTGTTTTGGTGACTTAAAGAGAAGGCAGAGGTTCTAACATGACAGGGCACAAAAATAGAGGAAGGCAGGAGGGTCTATTCTGAAATTTTTTTTTTTTTTTTTGAGATGGAATCTCACTGTCAAGCAGGCTGGAGTGCAATGGCACGATCTCGGCTCACTGCAACCTCCGCCCCCTGGGTTCAAGCAATTCTCCTGCCTTAGCCTCCTGAGTAGCTGGGGTTACAGGTGGCTACCATCACACCCAGCTAATTTTTGTATTTTTAGTAGAGGAGGGGTTTCACCGTCTTGGTCAGGATGGTCTCTATCTCCTGACCTCGTGATCCACCCGCCTCAGCCTCCCAAAGTGCTGGGATTACAGGCATGAGCCACCTGCTGAACTTTCAATTCATCCCTTCAGTCTGGTGGGCCCAGTTGCCCAGATCCTTACCTCTAGTTGAAGCCAACCAGGTGCCTCCAAAGCTGGCTCTTTCCTCCCCTGGAAAGACACCTTTCCAGACAGAGCGACAGATACCTTTAACGTGGTGATCCTGTGACGGAGACCTGAGTGTCTTTGGAGAGATGCTGGAACAGGAGAACGATGCTTTACAGTCGCTGCTCTAGGGATGGAACTGTGGTCCGAGAACAGACACTTCACACTCCACTGTACCCCACCAGGGGCTTCTGTGTGCAAAATCACTTCCTGCAGGGAGGCAATGTGGGCAGGCTGGGAGGTCAGTTGACTTGGATGAATGTTATGACTCAGCTGATAGTATTAAATATACACGTCTAACAGGAGTCCCAAAAGAAGATTACTGAGATGATCAAACCTCTCGTTGAAGAGACAGCTCTGGTGGCTCAGTGCCGCCCTGCCAAGAGACAAGAAAATGGATCACTGATCATGAGCTGGTATTGGTTCACTTCTCCAACTGCTGATGTATTCTATTGAGGGTGTTAAGTATTGTAATTCCTAAAAAGGCTGGAGGGAAATTTAACAGAAAACTACTGGGAAAAAGAAATCATCCCATGCTTTCTCTTTCCTTTTGTTATATTGTTTATTGTATTTCTTCTCTCTTGTGCCTGGGGCTTTTTGAACCCTTTCTTCCCAAGATACTGGCTTTCCAAGCTTAAGAAAGAATGAAGTTTGAATTTGGTGGGGATGAGAGTTGGAGGGAAATGGTTCCCTGTAGTACTGGGTGACTATACCAATTGTGGCTGAAGGCATCTGAGGTTAATCACCTCCTCTAAACTCTGGGCCTGTCTACATTGTTTTATTTGAACAGCATTGCTTTGCCATTTCCTTGGCTGTGTTGTAACACGCTGAGGCCCTGGGTGTGCACACCTGCATTCCCTGACAACTCCCATATGCCCCAGCATGCCTTGAGGTTAGAAGAAAATTAGATAATTACTTATGACTTGGCAATGTTCATCTGTTACCCAGGGGGCCTCTGAAGTCCTTTCTCCATTGCAGTTCCGTTTCTGGACTGTGTATGTAGTTTGAGATTGATAGAATTTATACATCTTGTTAGTACTTTTCAAATGTAGACTGAATTTCACTTGAAATTAAATTGAAAAAAGTTTCTGCTCCAGATGATTCTAATGGGATTCATAGACTTCTAATATGGTTCAAATTAACCCCAATAGGTCCAGTGTATTTGTTGGGAAATGAGATGCAATCCCTTTGGAGTGTTTTGGGACAAAGTGTGTATTAGATAATTCACTCCTCAGCATCTACATTATTGCTTTTTATTTTCACGTTGGTCATAATCATTTCTAGAAGAGACGTTTAGTCAAAAGAATTTTTTTTTTTTTTTTTTTTTTTTACCATTTGTGGCATAAATGACCCAGTTTCTCGTAAGAAATCAGTGGCTTTAAGTAAACAACAAAAAATATTATAAAAGAGACTCTGGAGCTTTAACAATCAGTGTAATATATGGACCTTATATGAATCATGATGTGAACAAACTATAAAAAAGAAATCTGTGAGGCAGTTGTACTGAGTATTAGCTAGTATTGAGCAATTATTAATTTTAAGTGAGGTAATGGTATTGTGGTTATGCTTTTAAAAATGTTATCAGCTAGAGAGATGCATGCTAAAGTATTTACAGGTGGTATCTGACATTTCCTTAAAAATGCTATAGCAAAAAATAGTTGGGGAAGGGCCAGCAGACAGATGAAATGAGAGGCAAAAATGCTAGGAATTCTTGTAGTAATGGCTTGATGAGTGGTTCACTACACTCATCTCTCAACTTTTATGTGTGTTTGGAAATTTCCATTTTAAAAATAATTTCTTTTTGCGGGGGGAGATGGAAAACAGGAGCTGGTAAATATCAGGATCTTGGGACCTCTTTCTTGGTTGCTAATATACTACTCTAAAAGTGTTAACATCCCCTTTTTTTTTGCAAGATAGAAATCGTTTGAGTGATAACTATATTTTATTCATCTTTCTAATGCCCACAGTGCTACATGCTCTGAGTTTATGTATTTCTGTTTTTAGGGGTATACACATTTATGATTATAATGTCTTCATGAGTTGACCTCCAATGAAATATCCTGTTTTCTCTAGTAATACTTAATGTTGTTCTGAAGTCTACTTTGCTTGATAGCAATATAGCCCTACAAGCTTTCTTATGCTTAGTGTTTGCATGATATACCTATGTAACTTTTTCTATCCTTTTGCTTTCAACCTATTTGTACCTGTATATGTAAACGGCATGTTGTTGAGTCTTTTTTTTTTTTTTTTTTTTTTTTGAGACGGGAGTCTCGCTCTGTCACCCAGGCTGGAGTGCAGTGGCCAATCTCGGCTCACTGCAAGCTCCGCCTCCTGGGTTCATGCCATTCTCCTGCCTCAGCCTCCCGAGTAGCTGGGACTACAGGCGCCCGCCACCTCGCCCGGCTAGTTTTTTGTATTTTTTAGTAGAGACGGGGTTTCACCGTGTTAGCCAGGATGGTCTCGATCTCCTGACCTCGTGATCCGCCCGTCTCGGCCTCCCAAAGTGCTGGGATTACAGGCTTGAGCCACCGCGCCCAGCCTGAGTCTTGCTTTAATCTCTGTACACTTATTAGTGTTTAGTCCATTTATATTTAGTTGTTTAGTCCACCATCTTAATATTTTGTATGTGTCCCATCTCTTATTTGACCTTTTTTCCTGCCCAGTAGAACAACAGGATACACAGCAAGGAAAGCAGGCCCTCTCCATACGGACAGATATAGAAATCTAGGAAATGCCATTCTTTGTGCTCCCTGGGGCACAAATCTAATACATCATACATAATAAGACATCCTAGAGTGGGCACCATGCCAGCCCTGTTTGTCTCTGGCCCTCATAGCTAAGGCCCCTATTGCCTGCCATTCTTAAGTTCAGCTCAACCACAGTTCTTGGCCTGTATGGGATATATATAATTGGGTCATGTCAGTTTCTTAAGCTGAGTTGATGATCACAAGCAGGTACATACAACTCAGTCCATGGAGTAGAGCGCAGCTTTTTATCACCAAATCCCAGCTATCTTCACACTCTACTTGTGTCCTCCAGCATCCTCCATGGATCCTTGGGTTTCTGCTCCTGACCATCCACTTGTTTTCACTCTTCCCAGTATTCTAGTCCCGACCCAGGACTGAGCACTGTCCTGCACTCCTGCCAGCTGGGTCAGCAGACCGCCAGCAGTCCCTCTGCTCCTACCCAGCCTCTCCTCTTGGGCATAGCATCTCACGTACCCAACTGCCCCTACACATTCTGCCTTTGTGGCCCCATAAAGCCTCCCAGGGCTTGTGGCAAACCCCAGCTTTTGCTCTGCCTGTTCTTTTCTGCCTCATACATAAAGTTTGAGCTATAATAATCCTGATTAGATCATCCCTTAAGTACAGGGTTCAGCGTTGGGTATCACAGTAGGATGAACTGGAGAATTTTGTGAGATGTGAAGTTAGATGTTTTGGGTAAAATGTAATGTGAGAAATGATCCAGGGATGACTACATGGGGACAGAGGACTTAGAGAAGACACAATGGCTGTGTGCACAACTTTGACATGTCATCTTGGAAATGAGATGGATTTATTCTGTGTGACTCCAGAGGCAAGAGTTAAAACCACGTATGTTATATTTTGGGATATACAGAGGGTTTATCTTTGGGATAGACAGTTGTGCATTTTTTTAAAAGTGGCTTGGATGCTAGGCAGGGTCAGAGTGTCTTGCCACAGGGGCATTCAGGCAGACTGGCCACTTCTTGGGAGTTGCGGAGGGTTTGCCTTCACTGGGGGAGAAGGTTCCTTAGAGGGCCTCAAAATATGCAACTCAAGAGATGTCAGTTTTGAAATTACTGGCCCACAAAGGACTTTAAAGAGGGAAAAGGAGATCCTGATTTTTTTTTGACTAAGTTTGGTTACCTATTGAATATAAGCGAAAGAGGCCAAGAGTAGAGCCCAGTTTGGGGACCTTAACAGCTCTCCCACTGGCTGGATTTCTTAGCACCCCTCCTTCATATTCCTCTCTCCAGACCCCACTCCCTATGTGCCTACTTCCTGAGGGAGGCCCACCAGTCTGACCCACAGGTTTTGCTCCCCAATTGGGCTCTCCTGGAATTGACCATGTGCTTCATTCAGAACACCTCTGCTTCTGAAATGTGCCTTTACCCTGTATGGTATTGGTGGCCTTCCCTCCTTCAACACACAGAGCTTCTGGAACTGGAGGTTAAATCCACTGTCTCCACCTGTGCTCGGTGCTCCCCACAGTTTGCTCACCACTGCCACATCAATTTCACAGCTGTAAGTCTTAACAGAAAATCTCTAACTGCTGTCACTTTATTTTCTTCCATTCTTTTTTTCACTGTCTCTCATGAGGCCCAAGTTGACCACATATTTGGAGAGTCTCACAAGCATTTATGTACACACAGAACACAAGAAAAGGAGTCACTTGCGGCCGTGTCACCCTGAATGTGCCTGATCTCATCAGATCTTGGAAGCTAAGCAGGGTCAGGCCTGGTGACTACCTGGATGGGAGAAGAGGAGGAGTTGCCTCACAGATGCTCTAGTTGGAAAGCCCATGTTCCCCAAATGACATTCAGAGGAAGAAGTCGTGGATTTTGCGAGATTCATAGACAGTGGATTAGGAACTAGAAAATGGATGTTAACCCGGGGCCTCATGTAGAGATTGCACCTGGCTGTTCCACTTCGGCTATTCTCAGAATCATTAGAGTTTAGATATTCTTAGGCTGAGTGAAACGTGACATATTGGCTTCCATGGCAACACAGTTATACATTGTTTTGGCAACGAATATTTGCTTCAGAAAGCATTCTAGGATTTCTCCTTCAACCCACAAGCACACAATTTCCTAAAACATAATGAGCCATTTCTGCTCAAAAGCAGTTACAACCTACCAGTGCCATGCTCTCCATCTTCAACCACACTGTACAGCAAAGGGCCTTACGTAGAGGGCCTCGACATACGCAGCTCAAGAAGTTTCAGTGGTTTAGAGACAGAGTTGCAACTATAGAATGTCCAGCTCTTAGTCTTTACAGATTTCAGGGAGATTGGGAAGGGTCCCCCCGAACTCAGCTTCCTTTAGAAGGTTGCATAAACTATTTTAATGATACTAGGTGCTTAAAGCAGAAACTGAGGCCATGGCAATTCTATAGCATTTGAAGCCAGTCCTTTAAGGTACAAAACTGGGCTCACAAATTCACACCAAACTTAGTGTTTCATTCATCCGCCAAAGGGGAAGTTCCATTCACTCCTGGCTTCATTGCAAAGTGTAGCCATTTCCTGAGTGGGTGGAGGCACAGGGTTGGAGTGCCAAGTTCAGATGCCCTTATCGATATTTGCAAAGATACACGTGACAGAGGACGTTGTCTGAAACCTTTATGCTCAGAATAGCATTATTGACTTGCAAAGTGTAGGTGATTAAAATTTACTGAGTCCCTGCCCAGTTCCAGGTATGGAGACAGGGTAGGGAGGGACACAGACCGGAGTCAAACACAGATGCTGCCTTCACAGAGCTCATTCTGGTGCATGGAGGACAAAAAAAGGATATAAATGACCGTGACACATATGCCAAAGGAAAACCCATCGAGGTATCATATCACAAAATGTCACATCATTGCTTCCATTCTAACTGCTGCAGGATTAATGCAAAAAGGGAGGTTCCAAGAGCAGCAAGAGGCCAGAGGTGGGGGGTTCCAGGCCGTCAGGGGATCCAGGAGTGGCTTTTGAAGGTAGCATCAGATTGGCCATGCAAGGGTGCTGCGTGAACTGGTGAGGAGGGCATGCCAGGAGGAAGCAGCAGGAATAAAGACTCAGAAGTAACGTTTGCGGTATGTTCAGGGAATAATGAGTATTTCAGGGTGGCTGTAAATCAGGTATTTGTGAAAACGTAATGACCGTCTATCTCATGGCGACCTCCAGTTGCCTTTGAAGGTTTCTGAGCGTAGACATGACATGCTCCAAGTGTACTGACTTGTGTTCCCCAAGCAGGTGAACAGCACCCAGAGATTACTTTCCCTTCTAGAAGATTAAACTTACAGATGGTGGGTCCATGGGGAGTCTCTGGAAGCCCAACTGGTTTTGTCTACCCAGTTTCTTTCCTGTGTTGTGAGGCTTTCTAAGCACCCAGATGATCTTCTTCCCCCAAATGACTTTTAAAAATAAGTGATGTATTCCAATTCATCAAAGGATTGCCTTCTATCTCACTCACAAAGGGAGAGGGAAGGAAAGGATGTCATAAGTTTATATACTGAACATTTGGCAAGCGTCAGAACAAGAGTATGTTTTCCTGAGTCTGAAAGGCCCCAGGCTCCTCTTCTAGGCTATAAATTGGCATTTGGAGAAGCATCTCTTTCTGCACATCCCATACTATCAGATGCAACATCTAAGTGGGCATTTTCTGCCAGACTCAGTCAAAGGAAAGAGGTGAGAAATTGATGCTCGTTAGGTTCCAAAAACAGCCAGATTCCTACAGTGTACCATATCCGGGGATAACATAAACATCCTGGGTTCCTGCAGTGTGGGAAGGGGTCCAGGAAGGGGAAGAGCATGTTGCAGAAAGAAGAGCTGGGAAGGAAGGGAGTGAGGAAGGATGGGGAGGTTGTCGTCTAGAATAGAATGTGACAGCTAATGTCCAAGATGGCTTTCCAGGTGCTGGGACCTTATAAGCCTCTTCTTAAATTCTCACAGCCACCCTAACAGCAGTGGCCCCATTTTGTGGAGAAGAGAATAGGTTTCTGGGGGTTGGGTCAACTCCCGAGGGAGGTGCTGGGCCAATTCTAACTCATGCATGTGGTTCCAAAGCATCTTCTGACACAGATGGGAGGGTGGGATGCAGGGCCTGGGCTAGGAGGAGTTTTTGGGAACTGGCACAGATGGGAGCTCCCACCCCGGTCTGCAGAAGCCCGTCCGAGTGCAGGTGACTCGGAAGCCTGTGCTCCATGGGCAGGTTACGCTGTAGACTGGATTCACAAACACAGCACTCATGTAAGAGAGCAAAGAACCATCTGGAGAAGTGGAAGCCAGTCTGTAAAGGCAGAAGCTGAACAGATGATAAGAGGAATTAGAGTCAGAGATAAACCTTGGACTATACATGGTGGTAATGTTTGTATAATGTGAATGTCCTTAATGCTACTGAATTGTACACTTAGAAATAGTTAAGATAGGGTCAGGCACAATGGCTCATGACTGTAATCCCAGCACTTTGGAAGGCTGAGGTAGGAGAGTTGAGAACAGGAGTTCAAGACCAGCCCAGGCAACATGGCAAGACCCATCTCTACATAAAATTAGCTAGGCATGGTGGCCCGCACCTGTAGTCCCAGCTACTCGGAAGGCTGAGGCAAGAGGATCACTTGAACCCAGAAGTTTCAAGACTATAGTGAGCCACGATTGGGCCATTGCATTCCAGCTGGGTGACAGAGTTAGACCCTGTCTAAAAAAAAAAGGGCTACAATAAGTTTTATGGTCTAAACTACAATGCAAAAAAAAATTGTTGTGCAAGATAAATAGTTCTAGAGATTGGTTGCACAACAATGTAATTGTACTTAACACTACTGAAGTGTACACTTAAAATGTTTAACATGGTAAATTTTATGTTATGTATATTTTGCTACCATTTTTAAGGAATCCTTTGAAAAAGTTGAAAAAGATAAGGCCTGGCTTTTCCACTGGTCAGAGAAGTCTGGCAGTGAGAGCTTCCAGGTTAAAGTTCATCAGAAGGCACCGTTGGGACGAGTCGGGGAGGGGGTTGGCTGCTGAAGTTGCACAGGCCAGCTCTCTGGGCCCCAGGCTGACCTTCCCCACAGACGTACACAGTCAGCCTTGGGGACAGATGACAGCACAGAGGATGTATAAAGTTTACAAGTCAAAAGGTTGCCTTCTTGCAGACTAGAATGGAATTTGATGTTCATTAACTGTGAGTTTTTAAAAGCTCGGACTGACGTCCTTCCTCAATTGCCTCCTTAATTCATTTTAAATTGAATACCCAGACTGCTCGCAAAAGAGGGATTATGGAAGAAGATGAGAAGGCAGTCAGCTGGAAAGGTTGTTTTATATTTTGGTAACTAAAACCACAATGTCCCAGTCAAATATCATAATATGTAGCTTGCCCATGTTTTTCTTGAGAGTAGTTGGAAGGCAGTTGTTCTGCAAAGAGAATGTTCTCATATGCTGCTGAGGGTTAGGGGGAGCCAAGGCTACTGAAGGCTGCCCTCCTCCCTGAGCTCCTGGTTTGCAAAATAAATCTTCTTATTTGAAGACCTCAAGTTTTCCTAGAGGTAGTCAGTCTACCATGGAGGTTATGAGCATGGGAGTGCTACCTTTTGAGACAGACCTTCTGATTTCCAATTCAAGCTCCATCACTTGTCATGGGGACTTAGGCAAGTGACGTCAGTGCTCTGAGCTTCACTTTTATAATCCACGAAACAGGGAGAATGGGACAACCTCCCGTATGGGTGGAATGTCAGAATCTAATAAGGTATGTGTTCAAAACTTCTAACACAGTGCCTGGTATTCATAACATTTTAAAGTTTTTAAAACTTTTAGAGTTTGCCATTAAAAGTAATGGCAAAAACCACGATTACTTTTGAGCCAACCTAATACAGAATAAATTCTCGAAGAATGGTTTCTCCCTCACCAGAATGTAGTCAAGCTAAAGTCCTCAGTCAAGGAAACTTTCTGCCCTGGGTAAATAACTGCTCCCTGCCACAGCCGTGAACCAGCCCTGAACTGTCCACATTTGATGTCCAAAGCCTTAGTGATATGGTTTCGCTGTGTCCCCCCCCAAATCTCATCTCGAATTGTAGCTGCCATCATTCCCATGAGTTGTGGGAGATAATTGAATCATGGGGGCGGTTTCCCCCATACTGTTCTCCTGGTAGTGAATAAGTCTCATGAGATCCAATGGCTTCAGAAGGTGTTTCCCCTTTGACTTGGCTCTCATTCTGTCTTGCCTGCCACCACGTAAGACGTGCCTTTCACCTTCCACCATGACTCTGAGGCCTCCCCATCACATGGAACTGAGAGTCCGTTAAACTTCTTTTTCTTTATAAACTACCCAGTTTCAGGTATGTCTTTATCCACAGCATGAAAACAGACCAATGCACTTAGCATGTTTAGCAGCTTCTCCTTTTTTATGGGACACAACCTTCTGCTGAGAACCCTTCTGGGCCCACTAGATGGATTTTGAGACTGGTGGCTGGGAAGCCTCAATTCCACTCATGATCAGGCTCCAAGTCCCTGGTCAAACCCCCTCTCTCTTTTCTGAGCATAGCTTTTCTTACCTAAAATGGCAACTGCCAAGTTTTGTGATCCCTTAAGGGCAAGGATTTAGTCATAGCACATCTCCCTGGGAGCTGCGTGCCATCTTGGGCTAACGCCCAGCCCGCCACCCTCCCCGGGCACTCTGTGGGGCTACAAGTCTGGCTGAGCATGGACGGAGCTGCAAGGCGCAAAGGCATCAAGGCGACTGCAAGAGGAATACAGCCCAGGAGCCGATCATCCCTTCAAAGAGCGTGACTTTTAAAATAGCACTCATTTTTATTTTATTTTATTTTATTTTATTTAAGATAGAGTCTCACTCTGTCGCCCAGGCTGAAAGTGCAGTGGCACGATCTCAGCTCACTGCAAACCCTGCCTCCCTGGTTCAAGAAATCCTCCTGCCTCAGCCTCCCAAGTAGCTAGGACTACAGGCACAAAACACCATACCCAGCTGATTTTTGTATTTTTAGTAAAGACAGGGTTTCACCACGTTGGCCAGGCTGGTTGCAAACTCCTGACATCAAGTGATCTGCCTGCCTCAGCCTCCCAAAGTGCTGGGATTACAGGCCTGAGCCACTGCACCTGGTTAATAGTACTCATTACTAGTTACACAAGCAAAGCATGTACAAATACATGAGCTGTGTAAAAATGTAAGCATTGCAAGTAAAAACGCACCTTCCTTTTCACTCTAACAGTAAAGACCCCTCCAGCCTAGGCCTTTACACACATATACATAGACCCTTAAAAAATAATTATGTGGGCATTTTAAAAACTGTATGGTATCAGACTACAGGAATGGTGCTAGAACTTGGTGTCCTTTTTTTTTTTTTTTGAGACGGGTCTCGCTCTGTCGCCCAGGCTGGAGTGCAGTGGCACGACCTCGGCTCACTGCAAGCTCTGCCTCCCGGATTCATGCCATTCTCCTGCCTCAGTCTCCCAAGTAGGTGGGACTACAGGCGCCCGCCACCACATCCAGCTAATTTTTTGTATTTTTTAGTAGAGAAGGGGTTTCACGGTGTTAGCCAGGATAGTCTCGATCTCCTGACCTCATGATCTGCCTGCCTCGGCCTCCCAAAGTGCTGGGATTACAAGCGTGAGCCACAGTGCTCGGCCAACTTGGTGTCTTTTTTTTCTATTCGATAATATATGTTGGAAGCCTTCCCCCTTCCATCTTTTTAATCGCACATAGTGTTACATAGGGTAGATGGGCTGCAGTTTATGTAACTGTACTCTTATGAATGGGCCTTAAAGTCATTCCTACTTTTTCAGTGATCATCCTGTTAAGAACATCTGTGCATATTTTTCTAGATAGGTAATGAGAAGAAGGGAAAATACAACTTTTATAGGTTAAATCCAGAATGAAGCATAAAATTTTATGGCTTTGTTCTCTGATTAGGAATTAGAGAAGGAATCAAGAGTGTCTTTAAGGAAAAATAATAGGCATAGAAACTGATCAGAGAACTAAAGTATAACTTTGCAATAGTCTAATAAAGTTTGTAGTGTTTGATCCATTCAAAGCATATGTGGAACTGCAAAGGTTTCATACTATATTTGAAGATCTTTATAGAATCCTTCTGTATTTAAAAAATGTTGGCCAAGAAATTTTTGAAAAAGGAATATCCTATCACATCATGTATTATAAAACTAATTTAACAAAAATCATATGGCATTGGAGTACTTATTAACCCATAGCTAAACAGGACAAGGTGGGTCCAATCAGACCTTAGCATACATAAGAATCCTAATAATGGCCGGGCGCGGTGGCTCAAGCCTGTAATCCCAGCACTTTGGGAGGCCCAGACGGGCGGATCACGAGGTGAGGAGATCGAGATCATCCTGGCTAACACGGTGAAACCCCGTCTCTGCTAAAAACTACAAAAAACTAGCCGGGCGAGGTGGCGGGCGCCTGTAGTCCCAGCTAC
>NW_012114411.1:1556273-1564828 GCF_000951035.1 Colobus angolensis palliatus | reverse complement strand
AAAAAAAAAAAAAAAAAAAGGGTAGGGAAGGGAGCCGTATTTAATAAAATATGGGAGAATAATTGATTTGTTACTTGGAAAAGCTTTATATACTCCCTTCATACCATATACCCAACTAGATTCTACATAAACTCAGAAATTTGAAAAATGAAACCTTCAGTCAGTATGAGTTTTTTAAAAAACAATTTGGCAACGTAAAGCCATAATTCAAAGAAGTGTTCATAAGTTCTAGTAATTTCACTTTTGAGTGTCAATCCTGAAGAAGTAATCCTGATCAAGAAAAACATGGCACGTCAAATCCTTTAGAGAAGTACAAACTTCAGTAACAGCCCACAGACTCAACAAAAGGACTATGGTAACATAAAGAGTCATCTGAAATCATTACAGCCATTAGAATAATGAAACTTGGGTTGCAATGTTTTTATACCATGTACATTTTAGAAAGCAAAATTCACACTACAAGACACTGTGTTTCAAGAAATAGGATGTCAGCAAGATGACAAAAGAGGACTCTTCACCACTCATCTCCCATGCAGAAAATCAGTTTGCACAACTATCCCTACATGAAAACACCTTCCCAAGAGCCAGGGAAACCAGGTGAGAGATTACAGCATCTGAATGTGGCATGGAAATAAGGACATTTCCACCATCACCTCTTCCCCAACCCCGAGCAGCACAGTATGGAGAGAGATCCTCTCCACTTGGGGGAAGGTAAGGGAAGTGAGCTCTAGACTTTGCCTCAGACTACACTGGGCCTGCCCCCAGAGAAAACCAGTGCCATGCAAGGGCCTCACAACCCCAGACTGGTACCCTTGCACTGGGCATAAAAGCCTGCTCTGGCACCTGACCTGCCCAATGGACTTGGTCTGTGGGCCCAACCCAGTAGCCCCAAGCTCTGGACTGCTTCCAGCACTTAGATGGCTTTCATAGCTCCAGACTTCAGGTCCACCCCAGCACCAGACAGGCCCCTGTAGCCTTACTCAGCAAGCCAGCAGCCACAGACCCAGCCTCCAGGTCAGCCTTGTGCTAGGCCAGTCTTCGTGGCCCCAGACTTCAGGCTTACTTCAGGTTCCAGACCAGATCTGAGCCAGGTTGGTCCACTTAGCTCCAGAATTTGAGCCCACCATAGTACCAGGTTGACACCCCTGGCCCCAGGCTGGCAATTTATTTATTTTTATTATTTATTTATTTTGAGATGGAGTCTCTCTCTCTCTCTCTCTCACCAAGGCTGGAGTGCAGTGGCACAATCTCAGCTCACCGCAACTTCTGCCACCCAGGTTCAAGCGATTCTCCTGCCTCAGGTTGGTCCACATGGCTCTAGGCTTTGAGTCCACCATGGTACCAGGTTGGCACCCCTGGCCCCAGCCTGGCAATTTTTTTTTGAGATGGAGTCTCTCTCTGTCACCCAGGCTGGAGTGCAGTGGCATGATCTCAGCTCACGGCAACATCCGCCTCCCAGTTTCAAGCAATTCTCCCGCCTCAGTCTCCTGAGTAGTTGGAATTACAGGCATGCGCCAACGTACCCAGCTAATTTTTTGTATTTGTAGTAGAGATGGGGTTTCATCATGTTGGCCAGGCTGGTCTCGGTCGCCTGACCTCGTGATCTGCTCACCTTGGCCTCCCAAAGTGCTGGGCTTTCAGGTGTGAGCCACTGCGCCTGGCCCAGGTTGGCATCTTAAGACAGTCTCCAAGCCTGCCCAGTGCGAGGACAGCCCCTGCAGTGCTATTCTCCAGCAGACCAGGGGTTTAGGCCTGTCCCAGGACACTCGAGTGCTAGGCCTGTCCTTGAGGACCCAGGCTCCAGGACCACCCACTGTGAACCCATGTTCCAAACCAGCCCCCATGATTCTAGGTACCAGTTCAGCACTCATGGACCCAGGCTCCATACCTCTCCCAGGTCCACCCAGCAGACCCTGGTGCCAGATCAGCACCCATGGTCCCAAGAGCAAGGGATGCCTTCATGGACTGAGGCTCCAATCCTGTCCCAGGGCCTGGCCAGCTGCTACAGATCCAGGATCAAAGTCCACTACAATACCTTGTCAGTTTCTGTGGACCTAGGCTTCAGGCTGGCTTCCACAGTCCCAATTAACAGGTTCACCTTAGTGGATCTAGGCACCAGGCCAGCCTACCCAAAGACTCCAGTAGCAAACCCACCCATGACCACACAAAGACAGCCTGCCCAGAATCTCTGCACAGGCTATTGGTGAAGGGCTTTCTGAAACAAAGACTGAAATAAATCTCTACTTCCTCAAATGTGCAAACAGCAACTTATACCCACAAGAACAATCATGGAAAAATGACTTCACCAAAGGAACAAAATAAAGCAGCGGTAACTGACTCTAAAGATATGGAGATTTATGAGCTACCTGACAAAGAATTCAAAATAATTGTTTCAAGGAAGGTCAGTGACCCCACCCCACCCTGCAAAATACAGAAAAACAACTGAACAAATCAGGAAAATAAATGACCCAAACAAGACATTTAATGAATGGACCACTAGACATACATAGAACATTCCATCCAACAGCAGCAAAATGCACATTCTTCTCAGGTGCACACAGACAATTCTCCAGGATAGATAATAAATTTAAAAATTCTGAAATCCTACCGAGTATCCTTTTCAACCACAATCGTTTGAAACCAGAAATCAACAACAGGAAGAATTCTGGGAAATTCCCAAATATGTAGAAATTAAGCAACATGTTCCTAAACACCAATGGGTCAAAGAAAAAAATTAAAATATGTTTAAAGTATCATGAGATAAATGAAAATGGAAACACAACATACCAAAACTTATGGGATGCAGCAAAAGCAGTTCTAAGAGGGAAGTTTATAGCAATGAATGCCTGCATCAAAAAAGTAAACACCTAATGTTACCTCAAGGAACTACAAAAAGAAGAACAAACTAAGCCCAAAGTTAGAAGGAAGGAAATAATAATAAATGAGAGTAGAAAAATAATACAGAAGATCAACAAAATAAAGAGTTGGTTTTTTGAAAAGGCAAAATTGACAAACCTTTAGCTAGACTAAGTAAAAAAAAAAAAAAGAATGTACAAATAACTAACATTAGTCATGAAAATTGACATATTACAACTGGCCTTAAAAAAAAAAAAAAAAGACAACTCAGGCCAGCTGTGGTGGCTCATGCACACCTGTAATCCCAGCACTTTGGGAGGGCAAGGTGGATGGATCACTTGAGGCCAGGAGTTTGAAACCAGCCTGGTCAACATGGCAAAACCCCAGCTCTACAAAATACAAAAAATTAGCCAGGCACGGTAGTGTATGCCTGTAGTCCCAGCTGCTTGGGAGGCTGAGGCAAGAGAATCACTTGACTCAGGAGGCAGAGGTTGCAGTGAGCCAAGGTCACACCACTGCACTTCAGCCTGGGTGACAAAGCAAGACTGTCTCAAAGGCAAAACAAAAAACAACAACAAAAACAACTCAGATAAAATCAGAAATGAAAGAGGAGAAATTACACTGATACCACAGAAATACAAATGACTAAAAAAGACTACCACAGACAATCACATGCCAACAATTTAGATAACCTACAAGAAATGGATAAATTCCTGGACACATAAAACCTACCATGATTAAATCGTGAATAAACAGAAAATTTGAACAGAACAATAATGAGTAAGAGGATTGAACTGGCAGTAAAAAGTCTCTCATCAAAGAAAATCCCAGGATCTGATGGCTTTGCTACTAAATTCTACCAAGCATTTAAAGAAGTATGCTGATTCTTCTCAAGTTCTTCCAAAAAACTGAAGAAGGAATACTTCCAAACTCACTGTACGTGGCATCACTGTGGTACTAAATGCAGACCAAAACACTATAAAAAGCCTGTTACAAGCCAAAAATCTCTGATGAACATAGATGCAAAAGTTCTCAAGAAAATACTAGTAAACTGAATCCAACAGCACATTAAAAGGATCATTTGCCATGATCAAATGACATTTATCCCAAGGATACAAGCATGGTTCAACATACACTAATCTATAAATGAGATACATCACATTAATGGAATGAAGGACAATAACCTTATTATTTCAATAGATGCAGAAAAACCATTTGACAAAATTCGATTTCCTTTAATGATAAATGTTCAACAAATTCGGTATAGAAGGAATGTGTCTCAACACAATAAAGGCCATGTAAGACAGACCCACAGCTAACATCATGCTCAATGGTGAATAGTTGAAAGCTTTTCTTCTAAGATCAGGAATAAGACAAAGATGTTCACTCTTACCACTTCTGTTCAACACAGTACTGGAAGTCCTATCCAGAGCAGCTAGGCAAGAGAAGGAAATAAAGGGCATCCAAATTGGAAAGGAAGAAGTCAAATTGTCCCTGTTTGTAATGGCATGATCTTACACACAAAGAGAACCCAGAGTCCACCCAAAACTGTTAGAGCTAATAAACAAATTCAGTAAAGTCTGAGGATACAAAATCAACACACAAAAATCAGCAGTATTTATATGCACTAACAATGAATTACCTGGAAAAGAAATCAATAAAACAATCCTATTTACAATAGTTACAAAATAACAACATACTCAGGAATAAACTTAACCAACATGGTGAAACCACTGTACATTGAAAACATTGATGGAAAAAACTGAAGATACAAATAAATGGGAAGATATCCCATGCTCATAGATTAGAAGAATATTGTTCAAGTGTCTATACTACCAGAGTGATCTACAGATTCAATGCAATCCCCATCAAAATCTCAATGGAATTTTTCACAAAAATAGAATCATAAAATTCATATGGAGCCACAAAAGGCCTTGAATAGCCAGGCAATCTTGGGGGGGGGAAAAAAAGAAGCATTGTACTATCTGATTTCAAAATATACTACACAGCAATAGTAATCAAAGTGGGATGACATTGGCCTAAAAACAGAAATCTACCAATGGAACGGAATAGAGTGCCAAGAAATAAATCTATGTGTATGGTCAACGGATTTTCAACAGAGATGCCAAGACAGGCCACGGGGCGAGGACAGTCTCTTCAGTAAATGGTGCTGGAAAAACTGAGTATCCACGTGCAGAGAATGAAATTAGGCCCTCATCTCACACCATATACAAAAATCAACTCAATGTTTAAAGACTTAAACATAGACCTGAAACTGTAAACCTACCAGAAGAAAACACAGGAGCAGAGCTTCATGACACTGGTCTGGGCAATCATTTTTTGGGTATGGCCACAAAAGCGTAAGCAACTAAAGGGAAAAGATGCAAACAGGATCACATCAAAGTAAAACGCTCCTGTCCAGCAGAGGAAATGATCAACAGAGTGAAAAGACAACCTATAAAATGGAAGAAAATACTTACACACCATACGTCTGATAAGGGGTTAATAACCAAAAGAAACCAAACACCCAACAGCAAGAAAGCCAATAACCCGATTAAAAAATGGGCAAAGGACCTAAATAGACCTCTAAAAAGACGACATACAAATGACCAACAGGTATATTTAGACATGTTCAACACCACTAATCAGGGACATGCAAATTAAAATGAATATGAGATACCATCCACAACCGTTAGAATGGCTATTATCAAAAAGACAAAAGATAAGTGTTGGTGAGGATGTGGAGTAAAGGGAACCCTTGTGCACTTGGTGGGAATGTAAATTAGTAATTATGGAAAACTGTATGGAGGTTTCTCAAAAAATTAAGAACAGAACTACTATATGATCCAGCAATCTCACTACTGGGTATACATCCAAAGTCAGTATGTCAAAGAGATATCTAGACTCCCATGTTCACTGAAGCATTATTTACAATAGTTGAGATAGGGAATCAAACTAAGTGTCTGTCAATGAAAGAATCGATAAAGAACATCATGTGTATATACTCAATGGAATACTATGCACCCTTAAAAAAGGATATACTGTCATTTGTGACAAAATGGATGAAACTGGAAGATATTAAATGAAATAAGCCAGGCACCAGTACACATGATCTTATTAATATTTAAATGTAGAATCTAAAAGAAATGAGCTAAAAGAACCAAAAAGTAGAATAGCGATTACCAGAGACTTGGAAGGAGATATTGGAAGACGCTGGTTAAAGGGTACAACGTTTCAGTTATGAGGAATAACTTCAGGAGATCTTATGGACATCATGGGGCCGGGCGCGGTGGCTCAAGCCTATAATCCCAGCACTTTGGGAGGCTGAGACGGGTGGATCACGAAGTCAGGAGATCGAGACCATCCTGGCTAATACAGTGAAACCCCATCTCTACATACAAAAAACTAGCCGGGTGAGTTGGTGGGTGCCTGTAGTCCCAGCTACTTGGGAGGCTGAGGCAGGAGAATGGTGTAAATCCGGGAGGCGGAGCTTGCAGTGAGCTGAGATCTGGCCACTGCACTCCCGCCTGGGCGACAGAGTGAGACTCCGTCTCAAAAAAAAAAAAAAAAAAAAAAGAAAATGTTACAAGGACATCATGGTGGCTACAGTTAATAATGATACAATGTGTATTTGAAAATTGTTAAAAGTAGATTTTAAGTGTTCTCACCACAAAAAAAAAACATGGTAAGGTAATACATCTGTTAATTAGCCAGTTCAGTGTATACATATTTCAGATCATGTTGTACACATTCAATATATATATAAATTTTGTCACTTTAAATATTTTTAAAATGTTAAATGTAGTGTTTATAACGAGGTTTAAGAAATCATGCCAGTAAAATAGAAATGCAAGTTTTGAGTGATGAGATTACAGGTGACTTTTTCCCATTTCTCATTAGTTTATAATTTTCAAAAAACCATTAGCATATATTAGTTTTAGAATGTGTTATTTCAGCAGTGATTCTGTTGAGTACTTACTGTGTGTCAGGCACAGTATTAGACACTAGGGCTATGGCAGTAAAAATGACAGATTTTTAGTCTAGTGGAAGAAAGAACAAATTAGCCATTAATAAGGAAACCCAACAATGTTATAAGCCACTGAGGAGAAGCAGGGTTGTGAAACGGCCTCATTAGGAGAGGTGACTTATGGGTGACAAGGGAACATATCAGCGGAGGTGACACAGGAACCAGGATGAGAATGAACCTGCCTTGCAGAGTCATGGAATGGCCTTCCAGAAAGATGGAACAGCAAACTGTTGAAAAAGTCGCTAAGAATAACTGTGGTCATTTATAGAATGGAACAGTAATTCAGACATATTTAAAATTCTCACAGATAATATTCATGTCACAGGGGCTGGCCGCAACTATGCACTGGAGAGGATTCTGTAATCTGCTGCCTTCCACATACAAATTTTGCCCTTGGCCAGGCTCTGTAGCTCACACCCATAACCCCAGCACTTTGGGAGGCCAAGGTGGGTGGATCACTGGAGGTCAGGAGTTTGAGACCAGCTTGGCCAACATGGTGAAACCCCGCCTCTACTAAAAATACAAAAATTAGGGTGCCTGTAGTCCCAGCTACTCAGGAGGCTGAGGCAGGAGAATCGCTTGAACCTGGGAGGTAGAGGTTGCAGTGAGCCAAGATCGCGCCACTACATTTTAGCCTGGGCAACGGAGCAAGACTCTGCGTCAAAAAAAAAAAATTTTTTTTTTTTTTTGCTCTGACTAGTTATTGAAACTTGCAAGTTTGCAAGGACTTGTGCCAGAAACCAAGCTAGGAAGGGACAATCCTTGAATTGGCAGAAACACGTATCATTGTGCTTGTCATCTGTTGTTTATAGGTTTTCCAATAATATTTTTACCAAATAAAATATTAACTGAGAATTTATTTGGGGACATACGGTTATTGACTGAGTCTGGCAATATGTAGCAACAACTGCAGTCGACATTGAATGGCTTTAAGGCATACCAAATACACCATACTTTTTCTCCTTATCAGTATCTCTGCTTTAAAAAGGAAAACAGCTACATAGCCAGCAAGCGGCACACCCATATTTGAAGCAAGGTCTTACTAAATCGCACCCACGGCTCTTTCCAATCCAAGGAGAGTCAGCTCTAGGGCCACCTGTCCTGGTTCAGTAGCAGAAAAAAGCCTGTGTCTGGGTTTGATAAATTCTCCCAAATAAACAGACTCTTAGCTGAAGCAGGCCCTGGATGTGGCTGTGTGGACAAGTCATCAGTCTCTGAGAAGTAAACACGAACACGATCACAGCTCATAAATTCCCATCGCATTCCCCAGGAGGGCAGATGGCCAGGAGCCATTGGGGTTTTTAGCCAGTACTGAAGATACCAGGCACATGCCCCAGCCCTCAGGAAGAAGGTGGAGCCTGGCCTTTCACTGCCTTTTTCAGTTGAAGAGCTGGAGACTGGCCCCTAATTACCTAATAGCCTAGACCCTGAAAAGTACCCCATGGAAACCAGCACTAGATTAGAGATGGGTCAGGTAGACAGCGCCAGTGGGGAGGGAGCAGGACAGCTTTGGCTCTGGGTCAGTGCCTGTCTAGGATCCCCCTCCTTGGGGGACCTGATACCCTGCACCGTTAGTCCATGGTTTAGCTTCAGCCTTCCACTCTCCACAGCCTCAGTCCCTGGTTCAGCCTTCCACTGTCCACAGCCTCAGTCCGTGGTTCAGCCTTCCACT
>NW_012114411.1:1534523-1555291 GCF_000951035.1 Colobus angolensis palliatus | reverse complement strand
ACTCTCCACAGCCTCAGTCCCTGGTTCAGCCTTCCACTGTCCACAGCCTCAATCTGTGGTTCAGCCTACCACTCTCCACAGCCTCACTGCTTTGCCCTGACGTCGGAAGGGAGAGCCTGACTTCAGAGCCCTTCCAGGACCAAGCACAGGGGTCCACAGAGCAAGGGGTAAGCTTTGACTGGACCAATGACCTATTCTTCCCTTGGGCAACAGCAAATACTCAAGACATACAGCTTAAAGCGCTGATGGGGGGGCTCAGTGTACCTCAATCAGCCAGGGTTGGCACACCCACACTCCATGGTCGGGGCAGGAAAAAGCATGGCCCCCAGGCACCCCACTGGCAGCTACCTGTCAACTGCTGGGGATGGTGGGGAGAAGACATCATCAGGTCCTTTTGCCCTTCCTCCCCTGTGGCCTGGGATGCCACGGAAGCTAAGCACACATCAGAGGGCCGATGGTCACCTCTTTATCTTTACAGAAACCTGAGATTCCAGAGACCATGAATGGCGCTCTTCCTTCCCAAGGGAAAGCCTGCATCAGCCAGGCTGTAGTGCCCTCATAGCCCTCCTGCTGTTTTCATGGGAGAGAATTGACTGGCTGTGACTCGCTACGGACTGAGGTGCCCCCAAGGAGGCTTTGTCTAAACAAGCAGAGGCATCGAAGGTTGGAAGATGTCTTTCAGATGCTGTAACTCACAGGACCATGAGTGTCCAAGGACACCAGGTAGATGGAGCCTTGCACCTAGACCAGTGCCCTATCCACTGTGATGTGGATTTTCTGGAAACCTAAAAAAAAAAAGTAGAACATCTTCCTTCCCACTTCACCTGGACACCTTCTCTGCACTCACCATGGACAGTGGTCAGCATTAAGAAATCACATTCTGGCCGGGTGCAGTGGCTCACACCTGTAATCCCAGCACTTTGGGAGGCCAAGGCAGACAGATCACGAGGTTGGGAGTTTGAGACCAGCCTAGCCAACATAGTGAAACGCCATCTCTACTAAAAATACAAAAATTAGCCGGGTGTGGTGGCGGGCGCCTGTAGTCCCAGCTACTTGGGAGGCTGAGGCAGGAGAATTGCTTGAACCTGGGAGCTGAGATTGCACCACTGCACTCCAGCCTGGGCAAGACTGAAACTCCGTCTCTAAAACAAGAACAAAAAAATCACAGTTCTTAGCCAAGGGTGATTTCAGCACCCTTCTAGCCCTTGGTAGTTCTAGAAAAAGGATTGACAGTTGAAATCAGTATTCCATGACCTAGTGTTTCCCAGGCTTCTTTGTATCACAGACAAGAGAAAATGTTTGCAAAACTCCCTGGGAGAAACACAGGAGGCTGCTCATAACTGAGCAGCTAGACACTCTTGTTGTCTATTCTTGGTGTGTGTTGGAAATCTCCACCAGAGGCCGATGAGATTTGAGGTAAAATAAAGTTAGAGAGGTTTAATGCTGGACCAATGTGCACAGCTGATCCTAAGCATTACATTAGAGAGAAAGCCATAATATGCAGCATTCCCGAACCTTTTTTAACTAGAACCACCCTTTTGGTCCCCATGTAAACATCTCATGAAATGAGTGTCCTGGAGACTCCACTTTGGGAAACCTTTGTAGTAGATTTATCTGAAGACATGGCTTTATGATCTCTGTAGTGGAACTTACCTAATAAACCCCCCTTTCCTCTGATGGCAGGCAATTCACCCAAGACAGCTCAGTGTTTCCTGGTTTTAATCATGGGCCATCAACAAGACTTAACCCCTGGCCATTTAAGATCTTGTCCCCCCCCTCTCGCCCCCTCTTCCCACATCCAGCTGCTACTGCAATCCAACTCTCAGCAGGGCTGGCCCTGGCCCCAGCTTCTGAAATGTGATCCCTTCTCCTGCATTTACCCAGGTTTTCCATCATCTAGCATCTGCCCTCCCAAGATGGATTTTCTTTTCTCATCTGCGTCATGTCCCTCAATCCTTAAGGGATTTCGTATGGGGATGTACAAAATAACCCAGTCAGCAGGGGATGGGCAGGTGGGGGCAGGCAGAAAAGAAAGTAAGGAAAATACACCAAGTTCAGGACTCCTTGAATCCAGCTCCCAGATCTTACCAGAACAAATGGTCAAAACTAACTTTCTTCTTTTTTTCTTTGAGACAGTCTTGCTCTGTCACCCAGGCTGGAGTGCAGTGGTATGATCTTGGCTCACTGCAAACTCCTCCTCCCGAGTCAAGCGATTCTCCTGCCTCAGCCTCCTGAATAGCTGGGAGTACAGGTGCCCACCACCACACCTGGCTAATTTTTGTATTTTTAGTAGAGATGGGGTTTTGTCATTGTTGGCCAGGCTGGTCTCAAACTCCTGACCTCAAATGATCCTCCAGCCTCAGCCTCCCAAAGTGCTGGGATTACAGGTGTGAGCCACTGCACCCAGCAAAACTAACTGTATTCCTGGGAAATGGAGCTTCACAGGGATGATGGTGAATCCAGCCTCAGCATTAAAAGGTAGCTCCAGCTTCTTCACTGGTTGTCCATTTTTGAGTCATTGAAAATGACTTGCTTCTATTTCAACCTGCGTCCCTTCATCCATTTATTATAAGTGCTTACTGCATGCTAAGTGTAGGTGCAAGAATGAAAAGATGGAGCCGTTGTGTTCAAGGGACTCAGTCTGGGAGAGAGTCAGGCTAGCCAACAGTTAGAGCCCTATGCGATAAACTTGACAATGGAACCAGGAAAAGATGACAGGGCTCTTCCTTATAGGAAGACTTCAGAAGGAACCAGGAAGGCATCACAGAGGAGGTGACTCTTGAACCAAGACTTGGAGAAGAAGTAGAATGTCATCATTTGGTTAAGGTGTGAGCAGTGGATGAGCAGAGATTAGTGGAAGGAATTAGATACAAAAAATCATAAGACACTCAAGAGGACCTAGTATGGTGAGAGAGCAGTTCCAGCAGCAAAGGTCAAGCTCAGGCGAACAACAATCACAAAAGCTTCATGTGTCCTTCATCCTACACCAGGTGCCACATCAGATGCTTTACCCTTATCATCTGATTTCATCTTCAGAGCAGTTCTAGGGAAGAGGCATTATTAGGCCCATTGTACACATGAGGTGACTTGAGCCAAGACAGGTTCTTTGACTTAATTAAGGGAGACCTCACTGCCCGATGGTGGGGTTGAGTGGGCTCCCTGAACCATGGATTCTAACAGGTATCTGGGTACGTGGAGAGTGGGATCCTTTAAGGCAGAATTCAGTCCCAGAGTTGCCTAACTCCAAAACCCCTTCCTACCCATGCTGCCTGGCTGCCTTCTCCCCGAGCAGCATCAGGAAGCGGACGCAAGAGAGGCTGCTGTGGCCCGGCCCAGCTAGGCCGGGTGCTGCCTCATGGAAAGAGAACTCCTGCCCCAACCTCTTCTCTGATCCATCTCCACCCTCCTCTTCATTTGCCTCCCCTCCAGCCACAGCTTGGGCATGAGCATTCCCTTGGTTTGGGCTCTTGGCACCAGGGAGGCAGCTCTTTTGACTTCGGGTGGAGCAGAGAACAAACTGCCAAGCCACATGCAGCCAGAGGCATCTCAGGTTGTCCCTCCAGACAGTCCTCGGAAGAACTGCCCTGCTGTCACTTCCCAGCTTTGGGAGTTGTCTCAGCAGCTCTGGGCATCCTTCAGCCTGGTCCTGTCGAGTCATTCAGGAAACTGTTCCGCGTGGACGTGGCTCTCCACCCACCTCCTCACAGATCTCTGTCTCTAAAGGGTTTTGCAGGATGGAGGAACAAAGCTGCATTTCCAATCTGTTTATGGAAAAGGCCAAAAGACACTGTGGAGGACGTGGGTGGAGGCCCAGTGGCTTCCCACCAAGCTCCCCAGAGTCCCTGAATCATGCGGATGATGAAGGAATCCTGGCCTCTGCCCTCCACTGGGTCAGAAAACACAGCGCCATGTAAACTTTTCAGAATTAACCAACCAACTGCAGGACCAGAGCAATCCCCTACAGACCCTTCTCCACACTGAGTTGATGTTCCCAAGCAGGGCACGGGGCAGGCTCTAGGCGCATCTGTCCCATGTCAAGGGATGCATTTTAGAAACAGTTGGTCAGTCGTGTTGGGAAGAGCTGGTTTGTTCATTTCCACCTGGAGCCAGTTGCAAACATTGGCTGCAGTACATTGAGATGGAGTCAATGGGACCTTTGACAAGGATCATGGAGACCTTGAACCATGACCTGGCAGCCAAAGCCATCATCACAAACCAGCATCTGAATGTGGTGGGAAAGGGGTGAGATGTGGGCAGTGAGGTTCTTGGGAGTCTCTAGCACCAGGTGTTTTTTTCAGTACCTCTGTCCTTCGTCTATTCTTTGCCTATAGACCAGCTGCCCTCCAAACCCATCCAATTCCCACCTCCGTTTGCCTTGAGCCCCTCTTGAGATTAAGATTCAGCATCTCTTCCTTGTAAAGGGCCAGATTTTAGGTTTTGTGGAATCAGCAGTTGCAGCTACTCAATTCTGCCATTGTAGCACAACAGCTGCCACAAACAAAACAAACTGATGAGTATAGCTATGTTCTAATAAAACTTTATTCACAGAAACAGGCAGGGGGCCAGATGTGGCCCATAGGCCAGCGTTTCCTGATCACTGCTCTGGGTTTTCTTTTTTCTTCCTTCTCATTTTTGAATCCCGAGAACAGGAACAAAGTGTTAAAAAGGCAAGCTATTC
Organism: Colobus angolensis palliatus; assembly: GCF_000951035.1. NCBI lineage: Eukaryota > Metazoa > Chordata > Mammalia > Primates > Cercopithecidae > Colobus > Colobus angolensis. The sequence goes on along the minus strand of NW_012114411.1, from coordinate 1,550,613 downwards.
GTCTGTGTTGTTGCTTTTGGACTGTTCTTCCCTTATATTTTTACATTTCAGGAAGTACACTTTGTCTTGTCTTTATAGGTGGTTATTTAAATTAAAAGCAGCTGTGAAAGGCAAGAATCCTCTTGGTGACTCTTTGGTCTGTCTGGTGCCATGAGATACTTTTTTTTTTAAAAACGTACTGTCTTTTTGTTTAGCTTCATACAAACTTGCTATATTGCAGAATAACTGGGGAAGACTTTCTGCATCATACAGCACCAGGCACAGAATAAATGCTTCTTGCCAGAATGAATGAATACATGGAAGCCAAACCATTCGGAAATGACAGAGGTGATTCTAGATGGTATCATGGATATAATTCCTTAGCTGCTCAAGATGTTGATTGTGAAACTTTGTCACACCTGAGCTTCCCGGGGAAACCAGAAAATTTATAGGAAGACTTCAGGTAGAGACCTGGGTGAAGAGTTCTCCGCGGATTTGTCCCGTAACTGGAGACAGGTGACCAAAAAAGGCCGTGTTAAGGCCACTCAGTCTCATGGATGCATAAGCACCTATCTTGCCATCCCTCCCCGTTGGCCTGTGGTCCTAAGGATAGAGGGGGATAGGGGGATTAATAACTAGTGAGCCTGAGTCAGTCTTTTTTTTTTTTTTTTTTTTTTAAGACTGGGTTTTGCTCTGTAACTTAGGCTGGAGTGTAGTGGTGCAATCATGGCTCACAGCAGCCTTGACCTCCCAGGCTCAAGTGATCCTCTAGCTTCAGCCTCCCAAGTAGCTGGGACCACAGGTGAACACCACTATGCCAGGCTATTTTTTATTTTTATTTTTTAGAGATGGGGGTCTCCCTTTGTTTCCCAGTATGGTCTCAAACTCCTGGGCTTAAGCAGTCCTCCCACCTCCGCCTCCCAAAGCGCTGGGATTATAGGCATGAGCTGCCACGCCCAGCCTAGTGAGCCAGTCTTGCCTAGTGATTTAGTCCTCATGGCCAGGTGAAACCACCAGATGCTCCCTCCTCCAGCTCCCATGAAATACTCCTGGGAAGTGTACAGACCAATGACTGGAAAACAGTCATGATAAAATGAAAAGGGGAAAAAAATTAGAACAGAAAACCGAGTAACAGCAGGACTCCAGTTTTCTTTGAAATAGTTACCTGTTTACACCCATAGAAACAATACTAGGAAGAAATAGATTACAATGTCCACAGTGATGATCTCTGTACCATAGAATCATTGATTTTGATTTTCCTTTTGTTACTCCCATATTTTTAAAAAATGTTTTTCTACAATCAATGTGTGCTTTGATGGTTTTAAAAAGTGTTATTTTAGACAGATAAGGAAGAATGGATATCCCAGCCTAACTTTTGTCTTTTTGAAAATAAAAGAGCAGGCTCCCAGGGCAATCTTCCCATCTGTCCTGAGCTAGGCATCCTGTTGGCCACATGGAAACTTCCAGAGAAAAGCTCTGGACAGGCGAATGCCGAACACCGAAGCTACCCAAGCACCTGGGAGGCGCTGAGTGCTGCAGCCCTGAGCGGGGCCTGCCTGTGAGGAGTCTGTTTCTTAGGGCTGCCCTGTAGGACTTTCTCTCTGGTTCTTCTTCAAAGAAAATATGGCAGTACCTGTTTCAGCTTGGCCTGGCCTTTCACTGCTCTTCTCACTTTACCAAAAAATACCACAAAGTAAAATGAGCAAATAGCATGTCTGGACCTTCTTTTCTTTTTAAAGCAGTTTTAAAAGGAGATGGATTTCATTCGGAAAGCATTCCAAAGGAAGGAGTGTTTCTTAAAGAAACACACATTTTGGAAAGCACAGCTCTCCTCCAGAAATTCTTGCTTTCTTAAACACAGGCTTTTCTTTTGAGGCGATAGTTGGGATGCTAGAGGGCTCCACCAGCTTCATCCGCTCCATGGCTTGGATTGCGTTAGCCTCAATTCACATGATACAGGCTCCCCCTACTCAGAGGCATGGCCCACTTTGCTGCAGAGATACAGACCTGCCTGCTGTCCTGGGTCATGGCTGTGCTATGTTGGTCATGTCGGATACCTTACTCGAGTCCTTCGATGTCTTTTGCTCCAACTCAAACCCTGCCCATGTTAGAGGCCATGAAGACCAAAGAATGGCGTGTTCACTAAGGAACTCCACTCATCCCATCTGCTCTTTGCATATCCACCTTTGCTTGGGAATTTATCATTCCCATCTCAGTGATCCTCTCCCTCCAGATACACACACAGATGCACGTCAAGGCGTCCCTCTATTCCATCTTGGTTTTTATGGCCTGGGTCAAGGTCATCCTTTCATCTGGGCTCTAAGTCTTGCTGGAGGTGAAATTCATCCTCTTGCTCCCCTGGAGAACAGCTGTGTCCATAGTTGAGGGCTGACTATGAAGAATGTTGTGTCTTAGAACTCTTAACACGTGATCACTCAAGTCCCAGCATCCTCCTCTATTTTTCATGATTTTTAAACGCAGCTTCCGAAGACCGTCATCGAGCCTGCCTTCAACTCCTCTTTGATGTTATGTTACAGCCACTATTGGGTTCTATTCTTTGAAAATTTGAGCAAGCGGCCTTCCAAAACCCCAATACTCTTGCTGCCATGGACTTTGGACTTTTTTGTCTTGTTCTTGGTTGAAGAATCTACCATAACTTGTAGAAAACTCATGACTTAATGAGGGAGTGTCAATATACAGTGCTCAGCCTGGTACTTAGCCATATTAAAGCCTAAGTTACATAGCTAATATCTATCCACAAGACAACAGAAATACTGTCAGTTCTCCCAGGAATTTCCCATGCCCACCTTCCATCTTTTTTGGGGGGGGGGTCTCATTTTGGCCAGAAGAGGGCAGTGTTGCACATACGGTCTCCCCTGTAACAGCGGCTTCCCCAGGAGCCCAGAGTTTCTTATTAAATGACAGGTATTACTGGAACATTCCACTTGGCTCCTTTTTCTTAACTGTAGGCCTAAAATGGCCAGGGCAACAAGGATGCAAAAATCAATGTGAACTAGGCCTTCAGGAGCTTATGACTTGTGAATGTCAAGGCCCTTGAGTCACATTCTCCTAGTGCCACCAGGTGCTTGGTGTGTGGATGTGCACGCTACAGCGTGCCTTAGAGACTGGAGAGGGAGACACATTACATACACACGGAAACCCGGTGGAAAGCATTGCGAGAGGGGACCACAGAGGGCTTCCAAGATGGCCAGGCGGAGCTGGGGAGAACAGCGCTCCAGACAGAAGGAAGAGTCTCTGGGATGAGAAAGCACTGATGTGTTGGAGGAAGAGCTGGGTGGGACCCAGTGTGTCTTGGGTATAAAATGTGGGAACAGAAGGATGAACAGTAAGACTGGAGATGTTGGCCGGGTCCAATCACAAAAGGTAAAGGCTTTAGATTTGACTCTATCCTATCATCACAGCTAACAGTGAACATTTACTGTGCACCAGGGCATGGTTCTAAACATTTTTCAAGTTAACTCATGAAATCCAACAACTATGATCATCCCATTGCGAGTGGCCAGGTTCCCTGAGATGGAGGCTTTGGAATAAGAGGTGCAGGTGGGCCGGGTGCAGTGGCTCACACCTGTAATCCCAGCACTTTGGGAGGCTGAGGCAGGCAGATCACGAGGTTAGGAGATCGAGACCGTCCTGGCCAACATGGTGAAACCCCGTCTCTACCAAAAATACAAAAAAATGAGCCGGGCCTGATGGCTTATGCCTGTAGTCTCAGCTACTACTTGGGTACTTGGGAGGCTGAGGCAGGAGAATTGCTTGAACCCATGAAGTGGAGGTTGCAATGAGCCAAGATCGCACCACTGCACTCCAGCCTGGTGACAGAGCAAGACTCCGTCTCAAAAAAAAAAAAAAAAAAAAAGTGTAGGTGATGTCTTTAAGAATGCTCCTAGGATTAATACCTGGGGAGGAAAAGAGCAAGAACAGGCGGAGGCAGACATCGACCTGTGATCCAGTTTCAACAAAGGCTGTAGCCTACCCCAGGACACCTAGCAGTGGGGACTGCCCTTCAGAGATCTTCCAAGTTGGGATGAGGGGTCTTGGTCTTCATACACTGGTATCAACCAGTCATTGGATACAGGTGCTCCAAAAAAGGGGGCGTGACCTTGGGCAGCTCTCCTTAGGCCAGGGTCAGTTTCCGGAGAGAGACTCAGCTTAGGGCTATCAGTCTGCAGCACTCCAAGAAGCTGGGGAAATCAATCCTTTAGTATTGAAGTGGGTTCTGGCTAATGCAGCCCAGAGTCTACTACTCTGAGCCTAGGAAGCTTGCCCAAGGTCTCAGGTCACTCGTCAGTGCAAGAGGCAGGACTGGAAACCAAAGCAGCCTGGCCTCAGGGTCTGAGCTCTTCACCAATCACCACCATACTGCAGTGTAGATAGTGGGGCTCGATGGAGATTATTTTATTTATTTATTTTTTTGAGACGGAGTCTCTGTCACCCAGGCTGGAGTGCAGTGGCGCAATCTCGGTTCACTGTAAGCTCCGCCTCCCAGGTTCACACCATTCTGCTGCCTCAGTCTCCCGAGTAGCTGGGACTACAGGCATCTGCCACCACACCCGGCTGTTTTTTGTTTTTTGGTGGGTTTTTTTTGTATTTTTAGTAGAGACGGGGTTTCACCGTGTTAGCCAGGATAGTCTTGATCTCCCGACCTCGTGATCTGCCCACCTCAGCCTCCTAAAGTGCTGGGATTACAGGTGTGGGCCACCGCACCCAGCCCGACTTGATGGAGATTTCTAAGCAAGAGGAAAGTTGAGGCTCAAGTCTTTCTTTGGGAATGTAGCTTTTGATGAGGTAAAATGGGTGGGAGGAGAAAGACTGGAGATGAGAATACCTCTTTTTATATATAGGTTCACACACATATAAAGGAAATGCCAGCCTTATTACTGTATTAACCTGTTCTCACACTGCTAATAAAGACCCACCCGAGACTGGGTAACTTATAAAGGTTCCACATGCCTAGGGAGGTCTCACAATCGTGGTTGAAGGTGAATAGGCTCAAAGTCATGTCTGACATGATGGCAGCCAATAGAGCGTTCAGGGGAACTGCCCTTTCTAAAACCATCCGATCTCGTGAGACTTATTCACTGTCACGAGAACAGCACAGGAAAAACCCACCTTCACGATTTCATTACTTCCCACTGGGTCCCTCCCATGACACATGGAGATTATAAGAGCTACAATTCAGGATAAGATTTGGGTGGGGACACAAGCAAACCTATGAAATACAAAATTCAAAACGTACAAAAGTGAAAATGAATCTTCTCACTCCTGTCCTCTCTGCTCCCTGGATACAGCCATCCTTACCCATTTCTTGCACATGCTTCCAGAGCTAGCGTATGCATATTTAAACAGACACAGACGGGTGCCATATTTCACACTCTTGGTATCACACTATACACACTGTTCTGCACAGCTTTTCAATATGAACACCACTCAGACATTGCTACACCACCATTCACACGGAGCTGTCTTGTTCCTTTAAAAACGGCAGCCCTTTGCATTGTGTAGATTCACTATAATTTAATGAACCAGACCTCTCTTGATGGATATTTTTGTTCCCGATCTTTTAGTAATGCCATGTTTGCACATGTGGCAACTTGCACATGAGAGTATTTATATGAGAGAGTTCCAGAATTACCAGATCAGAGGGTATATGCAGTTATTTTGACAGAGCCAAATTGGTCTTTATAGAAGTCAACACTCTCCTCCCAGTATGATAGCACCTGTTTTCCCAAATCCTGGCTCTGAAATTTTGCCAATATGTGAGAAATAGTAATTCACTGTGGCTTTCATTTTTTTTATGTTATTATGAGTGGGGATAAGCATCTTTTAATACGTTTAAGAGATATTGACGTTTTCTTTCCTGTGAACTATCCACCTTCTGTGTGCTGGCCAGCCCAGCTGAAGGGAGCAATCAGAATCCCTTTTTGCGGAAGGGAACCCCTCCCTTCAGTCGGACAGGCCAGCATTGATCAGAGCCTTTGTTAATTAGGTCACCTGATTGCCCCCCATCCCCGGGACTCTCCACCTTCTCTGTGCATTTCTGGTTTTGGTCTTTTACCAAAGCGGGGCTCTTTCCTTTTTGCTATGCATGACAAAAATTCAGAATATCCTTTGAAAACGACATCTTCCAAGGAAGCCAAGTATGGAAAGCAAAATGGAGGCTCTATATTTGAGGCCCGGGCGGGATTCACAGGGTAGAAGGCAGGGAATGTCACCGTCAAGGACATCCGGGGGTTTATCCCCATCCTGGGGTGGGGAATCGGGGTCTGTGTTGCTGTCAGCACTTGGGGAAGCTTCTGGGACTCCCCTGCCCCCAGCACAATTTCTGGGACTCACCTCCTCTCCCTGCACGCTGTCTCTGCCTCCAGCTCATGTGCTCCTCGGTGCAGAAGGCCCTGTTTGAGGAGGAGGACCACGTCAAGAAACTGCAGCAGAAAGTGGCCACCCTGGAGAAGCGCAACCGGCAGCTCCGGGAGCGGGTGAAAAAGGTCAAGAGGTCCTTGCGGCAGGCACGTAAGAAGGGCCGCCACCTGGAGCTGGCGAACCAGAAACTCAGTGAGAAGCTGGCGGCGGGCGCGCTGCCGCACATCAACGCCCGGGGGCCCGTGCGCGCCCCCTACCTGCGCGGGTAACGGGCCCGGGGGCTGCCGGGTGTGCAGGGCCAATCCTGGCGGTAATTGAGAATGAGTGAGGTTTTGTACATGCAGCTGTTTCAAGCGTTGTAGGAGTTTTTGTTTTTAATCACGCATTTGGTAGAGTCTAAATGGATAAAATGTAAGGCTTGCTTTCTCCTTGGGTGCCGGCCTCAACGTCAGACCCCACGCGCTGCCCCTTCCTGACCCGATCCCAGACACAGTGCCTGGCAGTCCAGAAGCAGCGGGATCCCTGAGTGCTGTGTGCTCGCCTGCAGAGCGGCCTAGAAAGAACTCTGACTGGGGAGAGAACACTTTAGAATCAACGTGCTTAGCCTTTATTTCAGAAGAAAATCAGGGTGGTTCTGAGCTCCCCAGTCCAGGACAACCACTAGTCCTGATGGGTGAGCTGACGCTAGTGCTCGAACCTGCTGGCACCTTACTGTACATCTTTGGAAGGGGATGGTGGCCTTGCACCCAAGATGCCTGAAAATCAACACGTGCAGGGCCTCCCTATCCAGCCAGCATTTTCCTTCCAGCGGAGGCAGGTGAAGACTTAATAAGCTCATCACAGGGAAGGGAATTGAATTAGGAGCAGGGCAGCAGGTAATTAAACAAGATAAATTATACCTGATTTCCAACACCAGCTACGACGAGTTGAAGATGATACCTATGGGTCGTGTTAACACGGGGGCAACTGCCTTGATCGGCCTGCCATGGGTCATCAAACTGCTTCCTAAATTGAGAGAACCTGAGCAATCTCTCAGCCACTGCTATCGTCTAACTTCTTGTTTGCTCAGTAATTGTTTTCTAATGTCTCTGAATTTAAAGTGAGGTGCCCCAAGACGCTGTGAACTTCTGCAAAGACACCTCCTTGCCTGTTGGGATCAGGTGACGTGACCTCACTCCCAGCCAGGCTCCCAAAGGCCTCATTCCAGCCGTTCCAATCTCTTCTTTATACAAACACTTTCCCCCAACAAATCTTGTTTGTTCCGATAGGAATACTTGTACATCAGGGCACTTCTCCTTATGTCCGTTCCTTACACCACCAAAGCACTTCTTTGCCTTTCCAGAAAGAACACTTTTAAGACAGTACTATAAGTAAACATGAGAGTATTCACTATACTTATTGCTCAGGCACATTTGAGCGGTCCCAGTTGTGTGATTAAGAAGTCAACTGAGTGGCCTTTTCTGGGTTATCTTCTGATTGTGGCCTTTCAACCCAACAAGGGCCCTTCCCTGCTGTTCCACTGAGAAAGGCTCCTGGCCCTTCACTAGGATCTGCCCCCCAGAGACCACCCAGACACTGCAGGGCCTGGTGATGCTGTCCTCTGCACCGGAAATGACAGGCACTGTCAGATTTCCACTCTTCCGCCTGTAGGAAAGCTGGGTGCTTCTTGTTCTGACAGCCAGTCTGGCGAGATGAGTCTTATGCTGCTTGAGTCTTGGTGGCAGGCTGCTATCCAAGGGGGAGAAGGCTCTGTTCTGCTCTGGACTGGACAGAAGAGAGACTTTTACCCCAGGCCACTCACACAGCCAAGCTTCTGCCACCACTTCATTAGCTGTATTCTCCATAGCGTGGTGTAATAGCAGGTGCGTCTTCTAGTGTATTCCTACTGGGGACATTTCCTCAAAGCAGTTTTGCTCCCCTGCAAGGGAATGGTCAGCCTAAGGGTGATGTACAGCCCGTGCTTGGAGAACCGTGGAGGCTGCACCCCTACAGGTGCATTCTGTTCTGCTTTTGCAATAAATACGAGCGGCGATTTCAACCACAACAGTGAGATGATGAGTGTTCCTTTTGGGTCAGGGAGATTTCAGGATTTCCAGCTTTGGCCTGGAAAAGTGATTTAGATCCTCTGGGGAAATGCCTGTGAGTAACACCTGGGGCATTGAGGAGCCTGAATTCAAGCCTGCTCTGCTGTCCCTGTCTGGATGTGGCCTCACCCCATCTCGCCCTGAGGTTTCTGTTTCTCAACACACCTGCAGAAAAGCAGTGTTCTCCTGCCTGGCTCCTCACAAGGGACAAGCAGTGACATTAATCGATGTCTTCAGAAAAGCACACTGAGATCTGCTGCCAAAGGGGACTCCCCAGACATCTGTTATCTGCTGCACTGTCATCTTCTGCTGCCCTTGTCATCTGTTAATTGTAGGAATATATTATGCTTCACACTCTAATAATTACTCAGACCTTGACTCACTGTAGCCAGCCTGTCCGGACACTATCTCTGAGATCCAGGCCATTGTTTACTTTCCCTTTGTGGTACGAGGAGCCCAGGAGACTTCCAAAGTCACATAACAAGAGCCAGGTAGAGTCTAGAATCTTCAAACTGCAGTTTCCAGAAATCAAGATAGCAGCATGTGGGCCATAGCTAGCATGGGTTTAAATTCTTGACCTACAGGAGTTTGAGACCAGCCTGGCCAACATGGTGAAACCCTGTCTCTGTTAAAAATACAGAAATTAACAGGGCGTGGTGGTAGGTAGTCCCAGCTACTCAGGAGGCCAAGGCAGAAGAATCACTTGAATCTGGGAGGCAGAGGTTGCAGTGAGCTGAAAATTGTACCACTGCACTCCAGCCTGGGCAACAGAGTGAGACTCCATCTCAAAACAAAACAAAACAAACAAGAAATTCTTGACCTAAGCCATGGCCAAAAACCCCAGAAAGTCCATTTATTTAACCACAAAGCCAACATAGGCAAACATCAGATGTAGGGCAACTTAGGTTGAAGTCATAGCCTTACCAGAACTCACAGAAAAATCTCAGTAACTCATTGGAAATGAGGGGGACCTCAAAAATCTTAATAGATACATTCAGTCCAATTCCCCTCAACTCATAAACCCTACTGGGCTTTCCTGCTAGCAGAAACAGCAGCTCCCTCCCTGTCTGATGAAGCTGTCCTTACCTTGCTTAAGGACCGCACATGGCCTTTCCTGAGATACTTACTGTATATAAAGAGCCCAATTGTCTTCACGCTCCACTCTCGGGACCAGCTACATGATTTGCAGGACCCCAGTGCAAAATGACAATTCAGAGCCTGTTATTAAAAAAATTGAGAATTTCAAGGAAGCAACAGCAAAGCATTAAACCAAGTGTGGGACCCTCTGAAGCACAATGCTCCATGTGACTGCATGGTCAAAGGCCCGTGAAACTGGCCCTGCCCATGATACCATTCCATCTTTACCTCTAGATATATAATCAGATTAATTGGACATAGGGAAATTCACCAAGTCACACTCAGAAAACTGCTTACACACCAAAGTAATTTCTAGATTTTGCTAATTTATAGTGGTTAAAGCCTAAGGGTTATACAGTGGGAATGGATACTTAGTATCTTTCCTAGATTAGTGAAGGGGAAACCTAAATTTAGAGTGTGCAGAATTTATTTGTATGGGTGTGTTTGATAGTGTCAGGATTCAATGTACTAACTCAGGCAGCTGGAGGTGGTTCTTGCTCAGTTACTTGAACTATGGACTCAATGGTAACCTATGCTGAATGAAAATGAGATGCCAGAAGTTGCTAGGTATAATTTAGACAAAACGATCCAAAGGATTAGCGAGACAGGAAGGTTCACATTGCAACTCAGTCAGCTAGTTCCTAACTTGACACCTGAGAAGACCTGGAACACATTCACTTTAGAAAGTATCATGTGTCGGCATCCTTGAAAAGCACAGAGGCACTCATACTTGGAAGCTTAGAGATGAATATGGGAGATGCTGCCATTAACTTGGGTCCCTGAGCTCAGTGTGGATTATGGGGTCCTAGTGTACAAACACCATGTAGCCATGCTCAACTTCCAGAGACAAAGTGGATGTGGTCATTGTAATAGGAAGCAGGCCAAGGAAGTCATCCACATGGTTGATCATAGAGTTCCTAGGACTGAAAAACAGATGGACCTCCTAGGAAAGGCTGGACTGATTTGTATACCAGAAAGAAAGACAGAAGAAAGAAGAGAGAGAGAGCAAAAGAGAGTGAGCAAATGAGGGAGGGAAATAAAGAAGAAAGGAAGGAAGAGAAAGAAAGGAAAGGAAAGGAAAGGGAGAAGGAAAGGAAGATGAAAGAAAGAAGGAAGGAAGGAGAGAAAGAGAGAAAGAAGGAAGAAAGAAAAGAAAGAGAAGAGAGAAAGAAGGAAAGAAAGAAGAAAGGAAAGGAAAGAAGGAAGGAAAGAAAGAAAGGCAGGAAGGAAAGACAGGCAAGAAAAGAAAAGGACAAGAGGGAGGGAAGGAGGGAAAATGAAGGAAGGAAGGAAAGGAAGGAAGGAAGGAGGGAGGAAGGGAAGGAAGGAAGAAAGGAAAGAAGGAAGGAAGGGAGGGAGGGTGGGAAAGAAAGAGGGAGATCTAGGCCAGGCATGGTGGCTCACACCTGTAATCCCAGCACTTTGGGAACCTGAAGCAGTTAGATCATTTGAAGTCAGGAGTTTGAGACCAGCCTGGCCAACATGGTGAAACCCCATCTCTACTAAAAAAAAGTACAAAAAATTATCCAGGCGTGGTGGTGGGTGCCCGTAATCCCAGCTACTTGGGAGGCTGAGAAAAGAGAATCACTTGAACCTGGGAGGCAGAGGTTGCAGTGAGCCAAGATTGCACCACTGCACTCCTGCCTGGGTGACAAAGCAAGACTCTCAAAAAAAGAGAAATCTAGATCTGGCAGACAGAAGCCTGACTTGAGCCTACATGTATGGGAAAGTCATGGCCCTTCAACCAGTTCCAAGACCTAAGAGTTCATAGAGCCCCTTGATCAAAGGGAGGTCAGGAACCCTTGAAGAAAGGCATTGTGGTAACATTACAGGATGCTATAGATCTTCCTATACTTACTAGAAAGGGAGCTTCAGATGCTCACCAGTGTAACTGTGCACCACAGCAAAGAAAATCAAACCTTCGAGAGATTATTGATACTGGTGCTGAGCTCTTACTGAGACAACAGTTAGAGGGGATGCTTATGGGGGTCAGAGAGTAAATGGTGCTCAGGCACAAATCTACCTCACATTAAGCCTCACAAGTCTGTAAACCCATTCTGTGGCTCTTTTCCCCAGCTCCTGAGTAAGTAGTCAGAATAGACATTCTTGGCATCGGGCAGATGCCCACACTGGCTCTCTGAACCATGGGGTTAAGGTTATTGTGTCAGGGAAGGTCAAGAGAAAACCCTGGAACTTCAATTTGTTAGTAATGCTAAAGTAGGTGAAGAGTAAATAAAATATAAACCAGGAGAATAATATTTTACCAAATGGAGAATATTAGCAAAAAGATAGAAATTATGAAAAGGAATCCAATGAATCCAATGGAAAATCTGGAGTTGAAAAGTACAAATAAGTGAAAAATTCACTCAAGGGGTTCAACAGCAGATTCAAACAAGCAGAATAATCAGTGAACTTATAGATTAACAAGGCTGAGAAAGAGAAATAAAAAGGAATGAAGAAAAATGAACAGAGCCTAAGAGATGTACAGGATGCTATCAAGTGGACCAACATACACATATTGAGAGTTCCAGAAGGAGAGGAGAAAAAGAAAGGGACGGAGAGTAGATTAGGAATTCCCAGGTGCTGGACATGAATGGGGAGTGGGTATAGGGTCTCTTTTGGAGTGATAAAATGTTCTAGAATTAGATAGCAGTAGTATTTTACAACACTGTGAATATACTGAAAACCACTTAATTATACACCTAAAAACAGTTAAAATGGTGAATTTTTTATGCAAATTTTATCTTAATAAAAGGAAATTATCATCTCAGTTCCTCCTGCCTTCCCTTCATCAATATAAACCCTCACTGGATGCAACTTACCCAGCACCAATGTCTTTACTTGTACCATTTCCTCTACCTTTTGCTTTGGCCTCTCTTTGTCCACCTCTATCTGAGAAAATCCTACTCAAGTTTAAAAATCTTTCCCAAATGCTACCATGGTTCTCATTCCTCAAAGCAACTTTTGTAATTCTTTAAAATATTATAGTTTAGAAGTGGATAGCTATTGAGAAGACGGGGGCTATCCTGTCTAAGCCCAACTGGAAAGTTTTGCTAAGTATCAATTTGTTAAATTGCAATTTTAAAAAACACACACTATAAAACTACCATCTTAACCATTTTGAAGAGTGCAGTTCAATAGTGTTAAACATATTCATACCATTGTGCAACAACTGAGTATCACTGAAACCTTGACTGGTGAAGTCTTCCCTAACCCCCTAATTGGAATCAATGACTCCTCCCTCTGTAATTCTATAGCATTTGGGGCACGCTTTTGTTCTAGACTACATTTCTTTCCAGTTAGCTCTTGTGTCTGTTTCTTTCACTAATTTTTGAGCTCCATGAGGACAGGGCTTGTGGCTGACTCACTTCTGATCTTCATGGCCTGTACACTGTGACACAAACTAAATGCTCATCGAGGAAAGAATGAAGGGATGAAGATGGTAGCATCAGGTCCTGAGGCTGCCAGCATCGTAAGAACTGGAGGTGTGGAGAGGAGGAGACAAAGAAGGACTTTTCACCACTCAGGTTTCCTCCTCTTCCTCTGCATCCTGGCCTCACATCTTGCCTCACCCCTGGCCAAAAGCAGGGGCCATGACAATCACTCCTTGGGTTCTAGGGCCTCGTCAGTGTCTGGCCTCAAGAAAACTCCTACACCAGAATAGTTTCGTGGCTAAATCCTCTAGCTGTTGAACTGCTATGATTCAAAACTGTTTGTTCTATATCTAAAGATTTTTTTTAGCTTCCAACTCTTTCTAGCTTCCAACTTTCTGGACTATAGGATCATGTAAAACATTCTCCAATAGTAGCATTGGCTCCCCACCTTGAATGACCGACTGACTATACAATAAGATGGCTACATGGCAAACTCACTTCTTGGTGTCCCAGTAAGTGTCTCTCCAGGGAGGGAGAAACACTTTTCTTTTTTCTTTTTTTTAGAGAGCCCCTTGCTTTTCTCCCCCCTTTGCCCTCCTACTGCCACTCCCTGGGTGTCTCCAGATCATATTGGCTTTGGCCCTAGAGGCTGCACATAGTGAAGGGGTAAAACTGTAATTAGCTTGTCTGCAGCTTTCTTCCGCTTTTGCTAAGGGCTCAGAAAGGAGGCTGAAAAAGAGAACTAAAGTGAAACATTTTTGTTATCTGTTTTTTCCAACTAATCCTGCTTACCTTGAAAGATCACAAGTTGGCTGCATTATTCTGCCCCTACGAGATGAATCTCCAGTTGCCAGATGCTTGGGCATGAACTAAATGGCCTGGCATTTCATTTCTTCCTGTCCAATAAAATGAGAATATTTAAACCAGACACAGAAATGTCCTTTTATTAAAAACATGTCTTTATTGTGTAGCTCGGTATGCTGGGAGTAGACTTCAATATTTCTGGACCTTTAGATGCTGGAAACAGGGACAAAACTGCCACTATAAAAGTGCCAGACAATTACATAATGTGACTCTAAACTAATGGTTCTCAACCCTGGCTGCCCAACAGGAACAACTGGGAGCTGTAAATGAAAGGGTACCTGCCAGCTTCCCCCTTCCTACCTGAATGGGCCTCCAGCATAGACATTAAAAACAAAATGAAGCAAAGCACTACAAAACAAACTGCCTTCTGCATAAAGATACTATGCAGCCAGGATTGAAAAATCACTGCTCTAAGGGTAAAAGAGGTTCTTTCCCTTTGGAATAAACACTTTATTCTGGGAAAAATTATTTGGGGAGTCCCCTTGATAAGAAGATACAAGTTAAGGCCCTTGGAGTAGCTCTGAATATCAGTAAACTGATACAAACACTCTAGACTGATATGTTAATGATCTATTGCTGTTTAACAAGTTACTACAAACTTAGTGGCTCAAAACAACACACATTTGTTATCTCACAGTTTCTATGGTTCAGGAATCTAGGCATGGCATAGCCGGATTCTCTGCATCAGGGTCTGTCATGAGCCTGCAATCAAGATATCAGGCCGGGGTAGGGTCTTATCTGAAGGCTCGACTGAGAAGGATCCGTTTCTATGCTCACATGATGGTTGTCAGGATTTGGTTTCTTGCAGGTTGTTGAACTGAAGCCCTCAATTCCTCCCTGGCTGCTGGCTGCCTTCAGTTCCTTGCTAAGTGGGCCTCCCCAGCATGGCTGCTTGCTTCATCAAAGTGTGCAGACTAAAAGGGCAAAAGAGAAAGTCTACAACAAGATGTAAGTCACAATCTTAGGTAACCTCATCGAGGAAGTGACGTGCCATCACTTTTGCAATATTCTGCTGACCAGAAGCAAGTCACAGGTCCCATGCATGCCCAATGGGCAGGAAAGTCACAGGGACATGAATACCAGGAGCTGAGGACCTAGGGGAGCCAGTTTAGTTGGCCTGCCACACCTGGGCTTTCATAATTCAACTTAACCTTATAAAAGCACAGCCTATGGTGAGTCAAGTACATACCCACAAACATAGTCAGTCTCCACTATTTCTATTCCACCACCACTAGGGGCTTGGTATTTTTATGAGGGGCAATTGGCAACTCCCCAAGGTATCTGGGAATCACAGAAGCACTGGTAAGTCATCCATGGTCTCCCTGATGTAGTCCAACATCCAACAAGAGTGTATAAGACTCAATTAAAGCACAGAGAAATCCAGGATAAAAAGGAATTCTAAGGGCTCTGCAGGCCAACTCCAATCCAAACTCAAATCCCTTCTTTAAATGGCCCTCTGTTTTAGTTAGTTCAGGCTGCCTATAACCATAGACTGGGTGGCTTAAATAACTAATACTGATTTCTCTTAGTTCTGGAGCCTAGAAGTCCAAGATCTGGTTTGCAGATGGCATCTTCTCATTGTGTCTTCACATGACAGAGAGCAGAGAGAGAAGAACCAGTTTCTTTCTTTTTTTCTTTTTTTTTTTTTTTTGAGCAGAGTCTCGCTCTGTTGCCAGGCTGGAGTGCAGTGGTGCAATCTCGGCTCACTGCAACCTCTGCCTCCTGGGTTCAAGCAATTCTCCTGCCTCAGCCTCTCGAGTAGCTGGGACTACAGGCACCCACCACCAAGCCCAGCTAATTTTTTTGTATTTTTAGTAGAGATGGGGTTTCATCGTGTTGGCCAGGATGGTCTTGATCTCTTGACCTCGTGATCTGCCCACCTTGGCCTCCCAAAGTGCTGGGAATACAGGCGTGAGCCACTGTGCCCGGTCTCCTGTCTCTTCTGCTAAGGGAACTAACCCCAACGTGAGGCTCCACTCTCATGACTCAATTGCCTCCCTAATTACCTTCAGTACCATCACATTGCAGGGTAGAGCTTCAACATGGGTATTTTAGGGCGACACAAATAGGCAGGTCATAGCACCCTCTCTGCTGGCTACCTGGGCTCAATGGGGAAATTTACAGTGACAAAGAGTGTTTCATAAGGAGAAGGCCATTGCTGTGAGAGGCTAAAGGACAGTGCTGACTTTTATTCTTCTTCCTTAGAAGTGCTTTCGCTGTGATACCTAGAAATGACTTAGCTTCTCTGCACTCGTTTCCCCATGAGTAAAT
>NW_012114411.1:1531113-1534317 GCF_000951035.1 Colobus angolensis palliatus | reverse complement strand
GGATAGCTTTGCCTAAATGCCCCACTGTTGTTTGTGGCCTGTGTTTAAAACCAGTTTTCTTTGTAAGTTTGATTTTGCTTTGGGTTCCCCAAGGTCATTACTTTAGTTGGAGTTAACAACGCAGACCAGAGTGTTTAGTTTGGAAGAGGCAGGCTGCCGCAGATCTCTGGGTTACCCAACCCGAGGCCACGTGGAAAGTTTTTCTAAGCATCAGCTGGAAGGAGGGGCTGGCCTGGCCTCCCCGGCATCCATCCAGGTAGCCCTGTCTGTGTCCCAGAGGCACAGACCTTTCAGATCCACCCAGCCTGCCTGATGCCAAGAACTATTCACCAGGGGGGACTTCAGAGAGGAAAGCAACACATCATGTTGAGAGAAATGATTTTTGTTTCCACAACTTTTTCTTGTTTTGACCATGAGCATCAGTGATGATGAGTAGAATATTTGTCCTGGCATCACTGTAGAATTTCCATCCTACCCTGAACCCCAGCAAGCAAGGGCCTGGGCTCCCTCAGCCCTTCCTCACCTCCACACTGTGGCCGATGGCCCCCCTGGCACGGAGCAGGGACCCAGATTGGGGTGGGGAACATGAAGAGTGGGAAAGCTTCCAGCTCAGGAAGCCTGTGAAAGAACGGTAGGATTCTCCTACAGTGCTCACTCGCATCGCACAGAACCTGTTCCTGCTTTTAAAATCCTGTCGGTTGTGGCTGCACTTTTTCAACCCATGCCATTGGTCTCTTTTTTGTTTTCCTTTTATAGTGGGACTTTCAAGGATTGGATGGTGGTGGGAAAAGGGAACATTATCAGCCACAAATCAGGGCACCCAGAAAGTAACCAGACAGCATTTCACAAAGAACTGTTCTACATCTCTGAGGAAGGGGCCCGATCCTCAACTCATCCTGACTGTTTTGGTATCAGATACCAAATGCCAACAAGCCCAAGTGATGTGTCATACACATCGTTTTCCAGCTCTTAAATAATCAAATACCATTGAGGTTTTGGGCTTGGGGAGCCACTAGTTCCTGTTTTCTGTTTCCTTGGGTTGCAAACATTTAACCCCTCCCTTTTCTCCCAAAATACTGTGATTGATACAAGCAAATCCTTCTAGCATTTTATCACACTATTTAGTGAGGGAGAGAGAGGTTTTTCCCTCACTAAGAGGCATATACAATATTTCAGAAGAGACACAAATTCTAGCATCTCCCTGCATTCATCACGATTTCTCTTAACTCATGACCTCTGCCCTCTTCTCCAGTAATGGAAATCGTGTAGGTTTTTCCTTTGCCTTCATGCCTTCCTACTGGGTAATTCACATGCATAAATTAATACTCTTCAGCATAGAAAGAGGCTCTTATTTCAAGATAACAAATGTCTGAATCCTCCCCTCCCCACCCCTCCCTTCGACAGGATCTCACTCTGTTGTGCAGGCTGGAGTGCAGTGGCACGATCTCAGCTCACTGCAGCCTTGACCTCCCGAGTTCAAATGATTCTCCCACATCTTCCACATGAGTGACTGGGACCACAGCAATGGGCCACCAGGCCCAGCTAATTTTTTTACTTTTTTGTACAGATGGGGTCTCACTTTGTTGCCCTGGCTGATTTTGAACTCCTGGGTTCAAGTGGCCCTCCTGCCTTGGCTTCCCAAGTGCTGGGATTATAGGTGTGAGCCACCATGCCCAGCCCTACTTCCTTATCTGGACCTACTGAATCCTTTCTTCCTATCTCTGAACAGATTTGGACGATAAACCTTGCTGAGAAGCTGAGACCTGGGTGATGTTTCTGGCTTCCTCTTTGGAGGACAGCTAGTGCTTAGCTTCTCATTCCAGTCTCTCTCACAGTGGTTCATGCCTGTAATCCCAGCACTTTGGGAGGCCTAAGCTGGTGAATCACTTGAGGTCAGGAGTTTCAGACTAGCCTGGCCAACATGGAGAAACCCCCTCTGTACTAAAAATACAAAAACTAGCTGGGTGTGGTAAAGCATGCCTGCAATCCCAGCTACTCAGGAGGCTGAGACATGAGAATTGCTTGAACCCAGGAGGCAGAGGTTGCAGTGAGCTGAGATTGTGCCACTGCACTCCAGCCTGGGCAATAGAGACTCTGTCTCAAAAAAAAAAAAAAAAAAGAAGTTGGATACAGGCTGCATTCCCAGATCTCTCCAGTGTGTTGCGTTGGAACATAAAAATAGCCTTCTCCCCTCCAGGGGACAGATCCCAATTAGAAATCTTAAATTCTTTCTCAATTTCATTTTCCATGGAAGACTAGATTTAAAACCAGGCAACTGGCAAAGAGCCACATGGTTTTCCAGCTTGCCGGCCATGACATCTCATGAGAACAATTCAAAACACTTAACAAAAATCTTTCGTTTCAGGAGCTTAGCAGGAGGCTGGAGTGGATCCATCCATCTCTGGCCCATGATCCTGCTAACAAGCTTGCATATGCCATGGTGCTCAGTGATGAATGCAAATGGCACCCAGTGCCTGGCAGGGCTTGGAGATTTGCCATGTTGTTCGTCTCCACACTCCCCCCCAATAATTGCTCCCTGTGCCATCTTTAAAAACCCATTTCTGGCCTTGAGCTAAGGGACTGGTGATCTGGAATAAGGCTGCTTCAGCCCATGCTTGGAGCTTCAATTAATGCACTCTGAACCATGATATCTCAGATATAGCTCATTAAGTTCTTCAACAGATATTTATTGAGCACCTAGGGTGTGGCAGGCACTATGGTAGCTCTGGCTGACAAGGATTGCCACGACAGGCACATTTCCTTCCAACATAGAGTCAAACTCTCTCTCCAAAGGTGGAGAGAGACAATGAACTTGAACTAGTCACTATCATTACAAATGACAGCACAATGAAACCAACATTGTGCTGGGTGAGGAAATGCCACCATGGGAGTGGAAGCTAAGGGAGAAGACCCATTTTAGATAGGATGGTCAAGAAGGTGCTTCTTAGAAGGTAGTCTTTTTGTTTGTTTGTTTGTTTGCTTTTTGAGAAGGAGTCTCACTCTGTTGCCAGGCTGGAGTGGGGCAGCGCAATCTTGACTCACTGCAACCTCCACCTCCCAGGTTCAAGTGATCCTCCTGCCTCAGCCTCCTGAGTAGCTATGACAACAGGCATGCACCACCACACCTGGCTGATTTTTGGTGTTTCCTTTTTTTTTTTTTTTTTTTGAGATGGAGTCTTGCTTTGTTGCCTAGGCTGAAGTGCA
>NW_012114411.1:1511676-1530635 GCF_000951035.1 Colobus angolensis palliatus | reverse complement strand
CGCCATCTTGCCTCTGTTCCTCCAAACACTGACCTCGTGATCTGCCCACCTCAGCCTCCCAAAGTGCTGGGATTACAGGCGTGAGCCACTGTGCCCAGTCAATTTTTTGTATTTTTAATAGAGATGGGGTTTCACCATGTTGGCCAGAATGGTCTCAATCTCTTGACCTCAAGTGATCTGCCTGCCTTGGCCTCCCAAAGTGCTGGGATTACAGACATGAGCCATTGTGCCCAGCCAGAAGGTAGTCTTTAAAATGAGAAGGACTGGCCAGGAGTGGTGGTTCATACCTGTAATCCCAGCACTTTGAGAGGCCAAGGTGAGCAGATTGCGTGAGCCCAAGAGGTCAGGACCAGCCTGGGCAACATAGCAAGACTCTGTTTATTCAAAAAACACAAAAATTAGCCAGGCATGGTGGCATGCACCACACGACTCGGTTCCAGCTACTTGGGAGGCTGAGGCAGGGGAATCGCTTGAGTCCAGAAGGTCAAGGCTGCAGTGAGTTGTGATTGCACCATTGCACTCGAGCCTGGGTGACAGAGCTAGACCTTGTCTCCTTACAGGGACCCTGCAAATATATATGATCCCTCAGTAAAGAGACTACTCAGTAAAGAGACTACTGGAGTGCAGTGACTGGCTATCGTGTCTCGTGTCTACTGAGAACCATGAGAACCACTTCTGTGCTCACCTCACTTTCCTGCCCCCACACTTGAGCTCCCACCCCTGTAGGCATCTAGGGAGAATGAAATATACTTTAGAAGGTGACAGGAAGAAGTGGTGGTTCTTGCAGTGAATGCAAGGAGAGGTAACAACAAAATGCTGTACGTTGCACTAGGCATTTCCTTGCATCTCTAGCCTTGAACTTGCCCCTGAGCTCCAGATTCATATCCAGTTGCAGACCTGCCATCTCCACGTGGTTGTCTAACAGGAGTGTCTAATTTAGCAAGTCAAAACCAGAGCTCTGGGCTTCCTGCTCCACACTTCCTTCCCTCGGCAGAGGGCACCAACATCTACCCGGTTGTAGAAGTTAAAACCACTCAGAGCCATTATTGAGTCTTTTCTTTCTTATTCCCCTCCCTCAATACAACAGCATGACCAGTTGACCCAATCGCCAGCATGTATCCAGAGTCCACGTGCTTTGCTCCTTCTCTAAGACCACCAGCCTGTTCTAAGCCCTGGTGCCTGTGCTAGTGTCATGACATCCTACAAGTTTGCTGGCTTCCATCGTTGTCCCCACCATGAAGAATTTTCCACAATATAGCCTTTGATCCATGCTTGCCATAAACCCACTTCGAACTATTCTTCCTGTTCCTTAACCCTCAGCCTGGCTCAATCCTCTCCAGTCATACTGGGCTTTCTATTCCTTGACTGCCCAAGCTCATTCCAGCCTTTGCACTTCTTAGTCCTTCTGCCTGGAGACCCATTCCTTCAGATCCTTGCATGATCTCCTCCTCCTTCCTTAAAACTTGGTTCAGACACTCCCTCAAGGTTCAGGAAGCCTTTCCCTGTGCATTCTCTCCAATATATTCCCTAGGTAATAACATGGCTTTGTTTAATTTCATTCATAGAATGTATTTCTACCTGCAATTGTGATTTTACTTGTCTGTGGTCTTTCCTCTCCTTTTTTAGAAAATTAGCTCCATGGAATACTATGCAGCCATAAAAGGAACAATATCATGTCCTTTGCAGGAACACAGGTACAGTTGGAGGCCATTATCTTTAGCAAACTAACACAGAAACAGAAAATCCAATACTGCATATTCTCACTTATAAGTAGAAGCTAAATAATGAAAACACATGGATACACAGAGGGGAACAACAGAGACAGGGGCCTACCAAAGGGTGGAGGTGGGAGGAAGGAGAGAAATAGAAAAAATAACTATTGGGTACAAGGCTTAATACCTAGGTGATGAAATAATATGTTCAACAAACCCTTGTGACAAGAGTTTACCAATATAACAAACCTACACATGTACCCCTGAACCTAAAATAAAAGGTTGATTTTGTTTTTTTTTTTTTTTTGGTTTTTTTAAAAAAAGCTAATAAATCCCTTATTTAGAAAAAAGAAAATTAGCTCCATGGGCACAGAGTCCCTGTTAGTTTTATGCATACACATACATAGGGTGTGTGTGTGTGTGTGTGTGTGTGTGTGTGTGTGTGTGTGTGTGTGTTTTAATAGAGACAGGGTCTCACTTTGTTGCCCAGGCTGTTCTCGAACTCCTGGGCTCAAGCAATCCCCCTACCTTGGTCTCCTGTCCCTTTCTGTGTGGTTTCCTGCTCTACTTCCCAGAATGGTGCATCTGTCCTGCCTACCAACAACAGTGCCTGACTCACAGTATGTGTTCTTTATATGCTTGTCGGATGAATGCATAAATGAATAAAATATAGCATGAAATACTTTCACAACAGTCTTAAAATATATATTGAGAAAACACTACTACCATTTAAGAGATGAAAAACTGAAGGCTGAGAGACCCAGAGAGATTATTAACTTGATCAAAAGCACATAAATAATATGTGGTGGAGCTGGAATTCAATTCAGACACAAATGTTCTAACTCTAGTTCCTATCTTTCTTTTTGGCTACAACTACTTTTTAAAAAATCTTCAATCATCTTTGGGTCATAAATTACATACAGTAAAATATACCCATTTTAACTCTACAGCTCAATAAGTTTTGACAAATATATACACCCATGTGACTACCTCCAAGATATAAAATGAGACACAGAATATTTCCATCATTCCCAAAACTTTCCTTGTTCCCCTTTGCATTCAATCTCTGTCATCCTTGGCACTGGGCAACTCCTGATCTCTTTCTGCTGGTGCTGGTATTTTTTGTGTATTACCTAAACTATTTTTCACCCCTAAGGCATATGGCCTCTCTAAGCTTTTGGCTTCTCATTTGTAACATACAGGTGATAATATCTTCCTCGTAGTTATACATTAGGATAGTTGATGTCTTTAAAGTGCTTAGAATGGTATTCACCATTGTATGAGTCTACTTGAGCTGCTATTACAAAATACCACAGACTGGGTGGCTTAAACAACAGAAATTCATTTTCTCACAGTCCTGGAGCCTGGAAGTCCAGATCAATGTGCTGGAAGATTCAAATTCTGGTGAGGCCTCTCTTCCTGGCTTGTAGACAGCCACCTTCTCCTTATGCATCCACATGGCATTTCCCTCTGCCTGGGCAGAGAGAGCAAGCTCTCTGGTATCTTCTCTTAGAACGACACCAATGCCATTATATTAGCATCTACCTTTACATCTCGTTTGACTCTAATTACCTGCCATATCATCACGTTGCGGGTAGGGCTTCAAAATACAAATTTTGGGAGTACAGTTCAGGTCATTCAGCTATTGTCATCACAAGGTCATGCAACTAGTAAATTACAGAGCTGAGACTTGCCCCCAGGGCCTTGAGGGTTTGCTCATTCCATTACCCAAAGCTTCCTCCCTGTTTACCAAAGCCATCAGAATGATGGATAGCGTGATATGGGAAGATGTGAGATCTTTCTTTG
This sequence comes from Colobus angolensis palliatus, assembly GCF_000951035.1. Lineage (NCBI taxonomy): Eukaryota > Metazoa > Chordata > Mammalia > Primates > Cercopithecidae > Colobus > Colobus angolensis. The sequence goes on along the minus strand of NW_012114411.1, from coordinate 1,527,117 downwards.
CAGAAGTGGTGACTTTCTGAGTAGACCTGCACTGTAGTTGTCTCATCTCAGTCCTAGAAAGGTTGGCTAGAACAATAGAAAGGGCCAGGCTTTCGGGTCAGACAGCCCTGGAATGGATCTGTGAAATGGGACTAAAAGCATCAGGGTCCATGAGGTCATGAATGGTAAGAACTTCCCACATGCTTGATCGTTAGTGGGTGATTGGCCCATGGTGTCTGGCATTGATTTCATACGGGGACCCTCCCAGTAGGGGTCTTTAGGTCACTTGAGCCTCATTTGCTGATTCCAAACTCATCGATCTCCTTCACTCCTCTTCATCCTCTCTACAAGCTATCATTTCTGCATGACAATTCCAATGAACCTAGATGGACAGAAGTTTCTAACTTATAGGCCTTCGCCCAAGAATCAAAAAGCAATATGTTTTTCTTTTGTTTGTTTTGTTTTGAGATAGGGTCTCTGTCATTCAGGATGGGGTATCAGTGGTACAATTTTAGTTCACTGCAGCCTAGACCTCCCAGGTTCAAGTGATCTTCCTGCCTCAGCCTCCCAAGTAGCTGGGACTATGGGCATGCAACATCACACCTGGCTATTTTTCTTTTTTTTTTGGTAGAGACAGGGTCTCACTATATTGCCCAGACTGGTCTAGAACTCCTGGACTCAAAGCAATCCTACCTTGACCTTCTAAAGTGCTGGGGTTACAGGCATGAGCCATCACATCCAGCTAGCAATGTCTTTTATTGATTTAATTATCCCTAAAAGCAAAGACAATATAGCAGAAGTGGAAAGAGCACATCCCTAAAAACCCATTTCTTCTCCCAGGAGATGTGTTTTCCTCAGTAGAACTGAGCTTGACATCCCAGGGAAAACCACATCTTAAAAAGGAATTTTAGGGAGCTGTATTTGTCTCTTTTCTTGCTGCTGATAAAGGTATACCTGAGACTGGGAAGAAAAAGAGGTTTAATTGGACTTACAGTTCCACATGGCTGAGGACACCTCAGAATCACACTGGGAGGTGAAAAGCACTTCTTACACGGTGGCGGCCAGAGAAAAATGAAGAAGATGCAAAAGCGCAAACCCCTGATAAAACCATCAGATCTTGTGAGGCTTATTCACTACCACAAGAACAGTATGGGGGAAACCGCCCCCATGATTCAAATCATCTCCCACCAGGTCACTACCACAACATGTGGGAATTATGGGAGTACAGTTCAAGATGAGATTTGGGTGGGAACACAGAGCCAAACCATATCAGGAGCAATTGGAATAAAGCTTAGATTTTAATTATTTCATTTAAAAATGCAATGTCTTATGAATAGCCAACCTCAAGGCATTTAGAGAACAAAATGGTGCCCTTTCCAAATAAAAATACTTCTCCAGACATCAGAGAGCTTTTGGGAGACGTTTGGTCCTTCTCAAACTAGAACTAAACTAAATGTTTAAAATCTTAATTTAGGGCAGCTGGTCTTATTTGATACTGCCAAGTTGTTCTTTCCTTAAAAGGGTACTGTGAGTGAAGAAATTGAAGGCTAGCATAAGGTCAGCATGGTTTAAATCCAGTGCTATTAAAAAGATGTTCAGCATCACTGACAAGGTGCACTCTGACTGGCTAACAACAATCAAATGAATACAGAACTATACATAAGGGCTTTGACCCATGTGGAGGGGGCCCCCCCAGTGTGAGGCCCTGGGTTATAATTTAGTCTGCACCAGATTCTGGGATTTCCTTTTTTCTCCTTTATTATCCTACTGAATCTTCACAACTGGCCTGGAGCAAGTATTTTACAATAAAAATGGAGCCCCATTTTACAGATGAGGAAAATAAAGATCAGAAAGGCTAACTTCCTCCTCATTCATATAACTAGTAAGTGATAGAGTTAGGTTTGTGAAACTTGAACTGTCTGCTTCCAAAGCCATCAAGCTAATTGCAGAGTAGAATATTAATAACAGCAACTATTTGGGGAGCTGTCTCTAGGGGCTGAGGCACTGCAGGATACACTTTAGGTGGGTAGAGAGTTCACATGGTGTTGGAAGATTGTAGAGATGAAGCACTTCGGAAAATGGGTAGGAACTGGAATATGCCATTGAGTGGATCTACTGGGAAGGCTTCACTTCTTAAATGATTTTTCTCTTGGACACTGAGTAAAGTCATATTTAGCACATTACTATAAAATCCATCTCACCCCCTACAATGAAATTTCATTTAATTATCCATACCCTTTAGTAGTAGCCACTACGGAACAGGTGGAAACATGGAAAAATCCACATAGAGCTCACTTAGGGGGTGAAAAGAAATAAATTACATTGAGTGTGCCACATGTGAGAAATAGATACCTGCCAGGCTGATGGAAACAAGCTAAATATATATAGCAGTGAAGTGAACTCAGTGAAGATTCTTTGGTTCCAAATGTTAGAAAACCTAATTCAAACTACATTAAACTAAAAAGGAGACTTTAATTCAAATTAAGTTTTTAATTACTAATGCAGTCCCATCTCCCCACTGGAACCAGGGACAGGGAATGCCATCCTATCAAAGGGTGTGTTAGCACCTAGCTGGCAGTAAAGTGGGATCCCGGAGGGATGGGAGAGCCCACAGACTCCAGGAGCACAGCTGTGAGGCCACTTGGGAAAGACTGAAACTAACCTATGCATCTTCACCATATGCGTGGGAAAGAAAGGAGCCTCAGAGAGAAGAAAGGCTGATGATTGAGTTCGACATGTAGCCAGGACTTGCTTTTACCCAAACTTCATTCTCCACTTGAGAATATAAAATAATGAAATCAATTCAGATATGAAAAAACTAGTCTGACTCCATTATAAGCAACTGTAGAAGTTAACACGAACCCCACACAGTCCACAGAGGCTCCCATACTCCTCAGCCAATAGTTCTCAAGAAGGTCCAACAAAATCGATTCCTGCCCTCAGAGCTTGTCAGGGCTGCACTGAGCTGAGTATCAAGGATGGAAAATGGTTGCTTCTCAGGGTAAGCACTACTGAGGGGCAAGAATGCTGCTAGTGTTGTAAAGAACAGTGAGGAGGCTATCCTGAGATCATTTAGTTTCCATCTTTGATAATCCTAGCCTTTCTTAGCATTATGTAAAAATGCAGAGGAGACAAAACTTCACTTGAATGTCTGTAGATTCAAACAATGGCCAGTTGTTGCCTCTCGTCCTTCAGTTGTTTTGTACTTTGACTCAAAATCAACTGCCAGGGAGAGGTATTCTCTCTCTCCCTGGTGACTTTAAGGCCAAGGCACCCTCTGCATTTTGGGAGGAAATGTGCAGCTTCTTTTTTTTCCCATGTACTCGCTATTTTTCACCACCATCTTGTTGCAACTGACTCTAACTCCCAAGAAACAAACAAAAAAACAAGCAAGCAAACAAAAATCCCCTATTTATAAAGTGCCATGCAATTCTGCCTCTTACAGAGCTTGATGGAAGGCATGATTTTCCTTGGATCCAAGGAATGCATACTTGGGGCTCCAGAGTTGAGTTCTGTCAGGGTTTCTTCAAACTGATTTCGAGGCAAATGCTATAGGTTTATGGTCAAAAGCTAATTTCTCTTCCTCCCAGGTTGCTACTCCTTGTCCCTTTACCATAGCAAAAGTAAAGAGGGGTAATACTGTACATTGCTGGCTGATGTCCACTTCTAACCCATCCAGAACAATATATGGGCTCCCTTTCATGTATTGTTCAGAGGCAGGGCCCCTGTTTCTACATCTTTGAGGAGCAGCAAATTGTAGTAGAAACACACACACACACACACACACACACACACACACACACTTATCAGGAGAACTAGATGTTAGTTCTGATTTCTTTGGAAACTTTACCTGGGATTTTGGACAAGTCACTTTATCTCTTTGAGCCTTAGTTTCCACATCTTGAAATGAATGGTTTGAAGTAGAAGACTCATAAGATCTTTTCCAGATTGAGGAATGTTAGATTGATGTAAATTTCCATGAGAGATTGGATTGAATTCTCCAACTCCCTAGACGATTGGGAAAGAAATTACTATTAGAACCAGAGAGAGATAGTAGGTAGTTGTTAAAAAAAACTTCTAAAACACTGGCCGGGCACAGTGACTCACACCTGTCATCTCAGCACTTTGGGAAGCCAAGGCAGGCAGCTCTCTTGAGGTCAGGAGTTCAAGACCAGCCTGGGCAACATGGTGAAACCTTGGCTCTACTAAAATTACAAAAATTAGCTGGGCATGGTAGCACGCACCTATAATCCCAGCTACTCAAAAGGCAGAGGCAAGAGAATCGCTTGAACCCAGGAGGCGGAGGTTGCAGTTGTAACCGGTAGAAGGTGTCCAGGTACTTGGCATCTTTGACAAAAAATTGGACAAAACACACATGGATTTATTGAGAATTAAAGTACATTCCATAGAACAGGGGGGCCCAAGTATAGGGGCTCCAGAGCCCTGGTTACAGACCTTGTTGGAGTTTCAACACTCTAGAGGCTTCCCACTGGTTACCTGGCATATAACCAAGAAAGAAGTGAAGTTACAGACTCATTTACTCAGAATGCACCCTATTGTAAATGGAGAGGATGTTACTTGGTGTGTGTGGTCTATGTAAATGGAGAGGATGAAGTGAAGTTACAAAGCCATTCACATTCCTGTTGTTGCTGAAGTGCTTTCATTTTGATTTAGTTCTAGGAAGTCAGCATGGGTTAGCTGCCCTTAAGTTCCCTGCCTCCAGGCCTTATTCTCCTGCCTCACAATGAGCCACGATCAGACTACTGCACTCCAGCCTGGGTGAACCAGCAAAACTTTGTCTCAAAATAAATAAATATGGCCAGACACGGTGGCTCACGCCTGTAATCCCAGCACTTTGGGAGTCTGAGGTGGGTGGATCACCTGAGGTCAAGATTTCAAGACCAGTCTGGCCAACATGGCGAAACCCCGTCTCTACTAAAAATATTACAAAAATTAGCCAAGCGTGGTGATGCACGCTTGTAATCCCAGTTACTTGGGAGGCTGAGGCAGGAGAATTGCTTGAACTCGGGAGGTGGAGGTTGCAGTGAGCTGAGATTGCGCCACTGCATTCCAGTCTGGGCAACAGAGTGAGACTACATCTCAAAACAAACAAACAAAACCCAAAAAGCAAAAAATAAAGAAAAACTTAAAAAAACACCTACCACAAAAATACAGAATCCCAGAATTTGTCCTTCCACTCGACTCTATGAGAGTAGTGACAACTGCGAGCCTAAACGTTTCGTTTGGTCTCAGACGTCTGGTCCCCACTGGGGAGTGCTGGGGCCAGCTCGTACTGGCTTGGGAAAGTTGATCGTGTGTATTTCATCCCATTCCTCGCTCAGTGACTTCATGAGAGAGTTTGAAATGAGTTGAAGTGGGAGCATTTATGCCGCAAAGATCAGCCAATGCTAAAAATCAGAGCTTACTGTTCCCCATGGAGAGCTGCTTCGCCAGCAAAGCACAGCTCCCAATCCATGATTCGCGGTGATGGGGAACTGTATGTGTCAAGCTGGCCACGGGGTGCCCAGAGAGCTGGTTAGACATTACTTCTGGTTGTGTCTGGGAGGATGTTCCTGGAAGAGACTTGCCTTTGGCTTGGTGGACTCATAAAGCAGATCCCCAGCGTGGCTGGGCATCACCCAATCCACGGAGGGCCTGAACAGAACAAAAAGGCAGAGGAAGAAGGAATCTGCTCTCTACCTGGCTGCTGGAGGGTGGCTCATCTCCTTCCCTCGGTGCTCCTCGTTCTCAGACTTTCAGACCTGCATTTGAATCTACACCACTAGGTCTCCAGCTCTCAGGCCTTTGAGCTATGCCACTGACTTTCCTGGGTCTCCACTTGCAGAAGGCAGATTGTGGGCCCTCTTAGCTTTCATAATTGCATGGGTCAATACTTCACAGTAAAGCTCTACATATTATATACACATAGAAATATATATAAATAGGCCAGGCATGGTGGCTCATGCCTGGAATCTCAAAATGTTGGGAGGGCAAGGCAGGAGGATGGCTTGAGCTCAGGAGTTTGAGACCAGCCTGGACAACACAGGGAGACCTCCGTCTCTACAAAAAAATAGAAAAATTAGCTGGGCATGATGGCACATGCCTGTGGTCCCAGCTACTTGGGAGGCTGAATTGGGAGGCTCACTTGAGCCTGGGAGGTCGAGGTTGCAGTGAGCTGTGATGGTGCCACTGCACTCCAGCCTGGGCAACAGAATGAGACCCTGTCTCAAAAAAATAAAAAATCAATATAAGTGCATGTGTATATATGCACATATATATGTGTGTGTGTATATATATAAAATAGATGCTATTGGTTCTGTTTCTCTGGAGAACCCTAATATGTTCATAAAAACCACAATACCACTTAGTCATCTATATCTCCTAATGGAACTCATATGATAAAGTTAAGAAAAATAAGAATCTGCCTATTTGTAAGTCTCTTTCTACCAAACATAATTTAAATAAAACCCAAAACAAAAAATCAAGGGGGAAAAAAAGGCAAATAATAACCTAAGTTCATGGCCTAATTCTGAGTCAACTCATGTTTCTCTAAAACTCTGACCAACAGCTGTTTTTGCCTGGGATCACTTCTCCATAAATAAGGCTTCACCTTAGACCCAAGTCACTGCCTCAGGCTGACTAGAGCTTCACTGGACACAAGTTCCATTGGATTCCCGTTGCCTCTCCCTCTAATTGCAACATTTAGACTGAGAATCATGGCTCTCTTCCACCACAAAGCTTATCTGATGCTTCCTTCTCTGGGTAGACAGATTTCCAGCTGAGGCTGCCAGCAGCTCTGAGCACCAGCCTAGTTCTACAGAAAAATTAAGAGTTTGCAGTTCTTTCTCCATGTTCTCAGCTCCAGGCTGGCCACGAACTACCTCTACTCCCCACAGCCCACCAGGCTCCCTGCCACTCCTGCCATGCACCTGGCCTTGCCGACCCACCTTCCCTGCTAAGCTCTGTGCCCACCTTGCACCTGGCTGCCCTGTTTGGAGCCAGGGCACTGTTGCTGCCCATCCTCTGAATGGCCTCTGGGCTCCTGTCAGACCCTGCATCCCTCAAATTGCTCAAGTGGGAAAGGCTTGATTCCCAAGCTGAGTTACTGTAACCAGTGGCAGATTTGGGGGGAAAGGATTAGCATCAAAAAATGTTGGGGGGCGCTCTTCCTGACCCAGAATTTGCCAGTTAAAGGTCAAATCTGAAAAAAAAAAAATACTCTGCTAAGTACCCCTCATACTAAAGAGAGAAATCCACAGTTGAGCCGCATGAACTGGGGTCAGGCACTGATGCACGGTTATCGAGGAAGTGCTTCCTCCTGGGCAGATGGCCTGACAGGCAGGTGCCCAGACTGGAACCCAAATGAGAAACAGAAATGCTGGTCTCCCTCTCTTGCTCCTCAGCCTTTCCCACCTGGCCTCTGCAAAAGGAGAAGAGAAGGCACCCCCCTCTTCAACTCTGCAGTCTGCCACTGTAAACACTGCTGACCACGGAGTTGACCACAACTATCATTTTCTCCCTTTTCATGTCTCTTCTGATGTAAAAAAAATGGAGAGAGGCCAGATGTGGTGGCTCACACCTGCAATCCCGGCACTTTGGGAGACTGAGGTGGGCGGATTATGAGGTCAGGGGATCAAGACCAGCCTGGCCAACATGGTGAAACTCCATCTCTACTAAAAATACAGAAATTAGCTGGACGTGGTGGTGCATGCCTGTAATCCTAGCTACTCAGGAGGCTGAGGCAGGAGAATCACTTGAATCCAGGAGGCACAGGTTGCAGTGAGCCAAGATCGCGCCACTGTATTCCAGCCTGGCGACAGAGTGAGACTCCATCTCAAAAACAAAACAAAACAAAAGGATTGAGGGGAAGGTGGAGGAATGGTACTTTGTATCAAAGCCTCAGCACAGGGGGCTTTGCTTAGCAACACTTTACAGAAGGTCGGGTACTTACTTAGAGCCCTTTAACTCTGGACATCAGTTGAAATTGTGGGAGACCAGGACTATTCCACAAACACCTTGTATACACAGTAACCTGAGGCCATTGGTGGGCTGAATTATGGTTCTGTTGGTTTGTTTTTTGAGACAGGGTTTGATTCTTTTTGCCCAAACTGGAGTGCAATGGATTAATCTCACCTCACCACGTCCAGTTAATTTTTGTATTTTTAGTAGAGACAGGGTTTTTCAGTAGAGACAGGGTATTTTTAGTAGAGACAGGGTTTCATCATGTTGGCCAGGCTGGTCTCGAACTTCTGACCTCAGGTGATCCGCCCGCCTCCGACTCCCAAAGTACTGGGATTACAGGTGTGAGCCACCGCACCTGGCCAAGCTGGGATACTTCTAAGAGTGGAAAGGAGGCATCATCATCCAATTATGCTGAGACCATAGTGATGAAGAGGACCGTCCCAGGCAAACCAAGACATAAGGCCGTTCTACCTCCTACATCTCGAGCTACGGTGCAGTCACCTACACGTCACGGGAGCCATTGTCACCACCATGCTGCCTTAGCAGCTCCAAGGCCCCTTACTACAGAAGCAGGGCTGGTGTCTGGCAATATCATGTCATGTTCAGAATCGCCCCCTTGGGTGTTGTGGCAATGTCGAATTGCTAAAAACTTTCTAGATGTTTACCTTCGATTTCCGTGTTTGTCTCTTGGCACAGACCACACTCTGAGCAGCACAGAAGGCTGCCCATGTCGTAGATTTGAGGAGATTTTTATGTAAAAGAGAGACAAAATCTCCTCTTAGTGGAGATTGTAACTGGGAGAAGAGCCACATGAGCAGAGATCTGCCCTGGGCTCCTGGGAGGGAAGCAACTGGAAGGAGACAGAAGGTCATTTTCAGAATAAGAGGAGAAGAATGAATGGTCACAGACGCAAAAACAGTCGATGTTTACTGAAATGAGATATGCAGTGGGCATGGACGTAACGAATGGAAACCAGCCTGGTGTGGTGGCTCATGCCTGTAATCCCAGCACTTTGGGAGGCTGAGGTAGGTGGATTACTTGAGGTCAGGAGTCCGAGACCAGCCTGGTCAACACGGTGAAGCCCTGTCTCTACTAAAAATACAAAAATTAGTTGGACACGGTGGCAGGCACCTATAATCCCAGCTACTAGGGAAACTGAGGAATGAGAGTAGCTTGAACCTGGGAGTCAGAGGTTGCAGTGAGCTGAGATCACGCCACTGCGCTCCAGCATAGGCAACAGAGCGAGACTCCATCTCAAAACAAACAAACAAATGGAAACTGCTTAGACATGAAAGGGAGAAAGCTCTGTACTGGGAGCATGCTGTTTGGCAGATGTGGGATCTGTAGAGGTTTGCGCTTCTCAACACGCCCTTCACTGCCCCAAAGGGGACTGCCTTCACGCAGGGTTACTCACGCTATAAAATGGTTCCCTTAGAGATGTGTGCCTCCTGCTGCACATTTTTTAAATGTGGCTTTATTCATGGAAGAATGGATCTATAATTTGAATACCTTGAAGTCCCCCAGAGATGTTCTTTAATGGAAATAACATACGCTTCTCTTCCCAGAATGGAAAATTCTGTAAAAGTCCATGAATTGCACCCACTTTCCTAAGAATTCCCAGAAGAGGACTGTGCTCTGCCTGCAGCCCTCCCCTGCGGCTCCACCTGGGGTACTCGGTGATGCTCTTGCAGGTGGCTCTGGCTCTCTGGTGCATGTCACCCCCTGCTGTCACCCAGGCCCTCTCCTTTGTCACACAGGGAGGGTGTGAGGCAGGATGATGTTCTACTCCTTTACTTCCTGTCTCCGCCATGTCCCTTCCTTGCTCCGTCCTGCCCCGTCCATCCCATGGGCACAGTGATCCCCAACACCATGCAGCATAAAGAAAGTCTTGGAAACCGAGGGGCTGGGTCCTGAGGGGTGGTCCTGCCTGAGGCCCAGCCATGGCCCTTCCAGGGTACAGTCAGGCATGGGTGGCCCAGACTCAGACATAAGAATGAAGGCCGACCAGACCCGGGATCAGCCAGGAGGGTGCAAGCGTGTAAAGGAAGGAGAGAGAAAACAAGGAAGCAATGGTTCCCTGGAGCCCATGTAAGTGGACACTGCTCATTCTGGAAGGCTGTATGGTGGGGATGTAATGAAGTGCCCTGCGCTGTCCTCTGAGCTCTGAGAGCCCCCAACCAGCCCTTCCTCTTCCTCACAGGAGCTCAGCTGTTCGGTCACAGCAACCAGCCCAAACTGTAGTCAGCCCTAAAACAGCAACGTTCTGTCCTTCCCCCATTTATTTTATAAGATGAGGGACACCGCTAGCAATGAGCCAGGCACCCGAGAGAGGTGACAGATGATGCAGACACGGGTGCCTCTCAGTAAACCAGCTCCAACTCTCCAAGTCTCTTCCCTTTCCATTGGTGATGATACATGGGCATGAGAGGTGACCCTAGGGACATGAGAACTGCTCAAAAGAGAGAACAGTGACATCCTGGCCAGATGTAGCAACTGAAACAGGAATCCCATTCGCTGCACTCATTTCCTTCCCAGGTGGCTGAATTACCTCACCGGATTCTGGTTTCTGTCTCATATCTTCAATGGTCTTTAGCATGTGTGAGCATTTATAGATGGCTCCTGGGCCTGGGTGAGGTACATCTGAGCTGCCTGAGCTGAGACACCATGGGTTGATGGGTTGTGGTGGTTCTTGCCTTTCTTGTCTACTAGCATGTGCAGTTGGGTATGCAAAATGTAGAGTGTCTCCTTGGCAAGCTCCACCAGTAGTTCTCAACCATGGCGGTGCCTTGAAGCTCCCTGGGTGATTTTAACAGAAGATGGGCCAGTCTCATTCACTAACCTCTCTTCCTTCTTCCTGTCTCATCTTCCAAGTTCAAAACCCAAATATCAGGAAAATAAAAACAAGAGTCCTCCATGCTCACCATGCAACCAAAGGACTAAAGTCACAAAACACAGTGGGCTAGAATTTGCCTCAGGAACATCCTTGGATTTTCTGTGGTTCCTACTTTATAAGGTGAATGCTTCACCTGGGAGCTCTGAGAAAATGTACCTTGGCTATATGTTTCTCTCTTCCTTCCCTTCTTCTCTCCCTTCTTTCTTTTTAAAATTAAGGTAGAGTTGACAAATACAAATTGTATGTATTAAAAATTAGCCAGGCATGGTGGCACGTGCCTGTAGCCCAGCTACTCAGGAGGCTGATGCAGGAGAATTGCTTAACCCGGGAGGCGGAGGTTGCAGTGAGCTGAGATAGTGCTATTGCACTCCAGCCTGGCGACAGGGCGAGACTCCGTCTCACAAAAAAAAAAAAAAAATTGTATATATTTACAGTGACCCTAGCTACCTCTAAAGACCTGCTATCCCAAAGAAGCACCAGCAACCGAGAAGCAGATAAGATCAGATACAGGAAAAGGAGAGAAAACTTAGGGGAGAAAATGAGACGAGAGAGAGAGTTAGGGTGAAGTCAGTCCACTTCCCTGATCATCTCCAAATGTTGTCCCCAGGCAACTCGGCTGATGAGCTACGGAAAAGACTGTTAGCACCCAACAGACCTTATTGCCTTCTCCCATTTATTTTATTTATTGATTTATTTTTGAGACAAAGTCTCACTCTGTGGCCCAGGCTGAAGTGCAGTGGCATGATCTCAGCTCACTGCAACCTCGGCCTCCTGGATTCAAGCAATTCTCCCTCCTCAGCCTCCTGAATAGCTGGGACTACAGGTACATGCCACCACACCTGGCTAATTTTTGTATTTTTAGTAGAGACAGAGTTTCACCATGTTGGCCAGGCCGGTCTCAAACTTCTGACCTTGAGTGATCTGCCCACCTCGGCCTCCCAAAGAGCTGAGAATAGAGGCATGAACCACTACACCCAGCCCCTTCTTTCATGTATTTTTACAACCCCTTAAGTTTCAGCTCTCTAGCTGTAGATTACAATTGCCAGCCTTTCTTGTACCTAGGTGTGACCACACGCTAAGTTCTGTCCAATGGGATGAGTGCAAGTGATGCCTGTGGTTCTGGCAGGAGGCTTAAATGGGAGCTGTTTGTCTGTCCCTTATTTTCCCTTCTCACTGGCAGGAGGTGATGGTGCTGAGCTCTTCTTGACCATGCAGGTAGAGAATGCATCATTATCAGGATGGTGGAACAACACAATAGGAAGAACCTAGGTCCTCAGAAGACTTCCTGAAAGGGAGCTGTCCTATCTTTCTGGACTCCTTTTAGCAGTTGGATTTTCACATAAAAGAAGAATAAACTTTTACCTTATTCAAGACATTGTTATTTTCATTTCTAGGAAGAAAAAGGCAGCCAAGTCAATGTCCTAACAACCACCAGCACTGAAAACAGTTGTGTGGGCTGAGCACAGTGACTCACACTTATAATCCCAGCACTTTGGGAAGCCAAGGTGGGAGGATCGCTTGAGCTAAGGAGTTGGAGGCTGTCGTGAGCTATGATCGCACCACTGCACTCCAGCCTGGGCGACAGAGCAAGACCCTGTCTCAGATAAATAAATTAGCTGCTATGGTTTAGATCTGTGTCTCTACCCAAATCTCATGTCAAATTATAATCCCCCATGATGGGAGGTGAGTGGATCATGGCGGGGGTTTCTCATGAATGGTTTAGCACCATCCCCTTGGTGCCAATTCTCATGATAGTGAGTGCTCATGAGATCTGGTTGTTTTAAAATTTGTAGCACCTGCCTGCTCTCTCTTTTTCCTGCTCTTGCCATGTAAAATGCCTGCTCCCACTTTGCCTTCTGCCATGATTGTAAGTTTCCTGAGGCCTCCCCAGAAGCAGATGCTGCCACGCTTCCTGTATAGCCTGCAGAACTGCGAGCCAATGAAACTTCTTTTTATGTAAGTTATCCAGTCTCAGATATTTCTTTATAGCAGTACGAGAATGGACTAATACATTAATTAAATAAAATGAAAGGGCAAAACACTGAGAAATATTAAAAATCTGACAGTGGGGACTGGACGCGGTGACTCACGCCTGTAATCCCAGCACGTTGGGAGGCGGAGGCGGGCGGATCACCTGAGGGCAGGAATTTGAGACCAGCCTGGGCAACACAGTGAAAACTAGTTTCTACTAAAAATACAAAATTAGCTGGGCATGCTGGCGCATGCCTGTAGTCCCAGCTACTCAGGAGACTAAGGCAGGGAGGCAGAAGTTGCGGTAAGCCAAGATGGTGCCATTGCACTCCAGCTTGGGCAACAAGAGTGAAACTACATCTCAAAAAAGAAAAAAGAAAGAAAGAAAGAAAGAAATCCAGAAATCCTGACAGTGGGAATGATATTTTGTCCTTGGTTCTGGGGGATTTTGCTATCCATAGCCCATGGAAGGCAGGATTTGATTAAGGGAAGTCTGCAGCCAGCAACTAGGAAGGCTGTCATGGGATAAGCTGAGTAAGTGGTTGTCAGGCCTAGCTGTGCCAGCAAAACACATTCTGGCAGTAAGAACACTCTTCTTTGTTGAGAGTTCAATCTTTCCCACTTGGCCTCTGTGAAGGGAGAAGGGAAGGCATCCCTCTTCACTCCTGTAAACAGCCTGCCACTGTAAACACTGCTGACCACAGAGTTGACCCCAACTACCATTTTCTCCCTTTTCATGTCTCTTCTGATGGTAACAAGACTGAGGTGAAGGTGAGAGACAGACTGGCAAAGAGAGCTCCTGTGCTAAGCTCCTAAATTTCTTCTCTCCTCTTTCCCTTCCCTCCAGAAAGACCAGACGGACTCCTGCTCCATATCCAAACTCACTACTTAGGAGAGATTAAAATTTATCCTAGCCCTCTGACTCTTTATTTCATATAAATTGGTTCTTGCAGCTAAAGGCTTATTCAGACATATGTTTAAATAAGATTACTTCATATTTGTGATTTTATCAGGCAGGATAGAACATCTGCTTATCTCCCTTTCTGTGATGTTAGCAGCCATTGATGATTATTGCTCAGGTCTCTTAATTACGGCTTCAAATATTAATATGCTAATTCTATTAGAATAGTTCTATAAAGAACCACCTCCAACTCTATCAATTGTTTATCTACTCAGAAACAGCATTTAGATACCATAGTTTGAGCACTGGCGGTGTCCACTGCTGCTGGCTGTATTATTGTTTATAGACTTTGTCTGAAGAAAGAGTAGGAAATACACAAATTTTAAAAAATGAAATGCATCTTAAATTTGCATTAATACTTCCGGTTCAAATTCAAACTATCTTTTACTTAACCTCTTTGATTCTTTCTTAGCTAGTAAAAATCCCAGTTCCCAATGACACAAGAATTTGCTTTCTCTCACAGTACATATGTAACAGTCTCTGATATCAACACTATCGTCAACAATATGATCGTTGAGAAATGTTTAAGATTTATTTTGCAGTGTTTTTTGTCTTCATGGCATATCCCAATAGGGACGACAGTCAACTGGTTACAGTACCTTGGAATAGAATAAGTCCTCTTTGTGTTTTTATACCACCAATTCATTTGTAGGTTTTTTGTTTTCATTTTGAGAGATGGCTTTAAAATTTTTAAATCTGGTTTTTATAATTATGTCAAATCTATAAAATTAGATATATTCAGAGAAGTCCAGCTTTTATTCATAACTTTTCCCCTCCTTTCCTCCTTCCTCTGTAGGTTAACTTTTCTGTTGCTTCTGGTTTATCTTTGCTTTTTTGTAATGTAAGACAGCATGTATTTTTATTCTCTTCCTCCATAATGTACATACACTTGTAACCACCTTACTTTTTAACTTAACTATATATCCTGGAGGTCACTCCACAAAAATATAGAGAGATATTCCTTGTTCTTTTTTTTTTAATCAGTGCAAAATACTCTGAACCAAAATGTATTCCACCAATCTTCTATATAGGTGGGCATTTGGGTTGTCTCCAGTCTTTTTTTTTTGAGATGGAGTCTCGCTCTCCCGCACAGGCTGGAGTACAGTGGCGCAATCTTGGCTCATTGCAAGCTCCACCTCCCAGGTTCACACCATTCTCCTGACTTAGCCTCCCGAGTAGCTGGGACTACAGGCGCCTGCCACCAGGCCCAGCTATTTTTTTGTATTTTTTAGTAGAGAAGGGGTTTCACTGTGTTAGCCAGGATGGTCTCGATCTCCTGACCTCAAGATCCACCTGCCTTGGCCTCCCAAAGTGCTGGGATTACAAGTGTGAGCCACTGTGCGTGGCCTGTTTTTTCCAATCTTTCAACAAACAGTGCTGCCTTATGCAAAAGTCCTGGCATGAACTTTGTTTGGGAGGTGGAATTGCCAGGTCAAGGGCAGTCTACATGTACTCTTGCTAGATATTGCCAAATTCTGCTCCATAGCAACTGTGCATTTTGGATTCCTACTAGCCATGAGAGTGGCTTCTTCTTTTTTCTTTTTCTTTCTTTCTTTTTTTTTGAGCCTGTTGCCTAGGCTGGAGTGCAATGGCGCGAACTTGGTTCACTGCAACCTCCACCTCCTGGGTTCAAGCGATTCTCCTGCCTCAGCCTCCCAAGTAGCTGAGATTATAG
>NW_012114411.1:1506348-1511346 GCF_000951035.1 Colobus angolensis palliatus | reverse complement strand
GCCTCCCAAAGTGCTGGGATTACAGGCTTCTTCCTGTTTTGTTCATTTTGTGTGTTTCTACAGACAAGGATACCTTTCAGGTATGTCAGATGAAGAACAGCCTCTCCTATAAGTACAATGTGGTACCATTTCATTAATAAATGAAAGCTTTAGGGGAGAGGTGTGTCTTTTGATCGCATAACAATCTCTTGCTTCTTTCCTTTTACCATTACCCTGTAATGAGTCATCTGCAGAAAGTACAATAAGGATTGCTGTCTTCCAGGGCACTGGGCTGGGTTTTCAGAAAGTTTCCAGAATCCAATAGAACGAAGTAGACTGGCTAGAGAAAGCAGGCCTAGGGCATTTAAAAGTATCTGAGCTGGCTGGGCACTGTGACTCATATCTGTAATCCCAGCACTTTGGGGGGCTGAGTTGGGTAGATCACGAGGTCAGGAGTTTGAGACCAGCCTGACCAACATGGTGAACCCTGCCTCTACTAAAAATAGAAAAATTAGCCAGGCATAGTGGCACGCGCCTGTAATCTCAGCTACTCAGGAGGCTGAGGCAGGAGATTCACTTGAACCCGGGAGGCGGAGGTTGCAGTGAGCCGAGATTATGCCATTGCACTCCAGCCTGGGTAACAGAGCAAGACTCTGTCTCAATAAATGAATGAATGAATCTGAGCCAGGACAAGGACTGGAGCACAGGACTCTATGCATAATCCAAGCCGAATTTCCCTTCTTCTCCATGCCCCTTTGACTCTCAGAGAAATGGAGGAATCTCTACACTTCATATTAAAATTGTAACTCTGGATCAGAGAAACAAAGTGGTTCCAGAGAAGGTGAAATGGGGCCAAGCAAAAGTCATACACGCAAGATCATAATAAACCTAGAGTCTGTACAATTGTACCCACATTAACCATAGACCGTATTTTTTGTTCAGGGAAGAGATAAAAAGAAATAGAGGGAAATGTATAACAGCAGACACTTATATTAGAATATCTGGAATATATAAAGAACACTGAAAAACCAGTAAGAAAAATACAGTAAAAAAAAAAATCAGCAAAAACTTGAACAAGTACTTTACACAAGAAAAAATTCAAATGAGGCAAACAACATCAGGGAAGGTGCTCAACCTCATTAGAAATCAGGAAAATGTGGCTGGGCGCTCGTGGCTCACACCTGTAATCCCAGCACTTTGGGAAGCCGAGGCGGGCAGATCACCTGAGGTCAGGAGTTCAAAACCAGCCTGGCCAACATGGTGAAACCCCTGTCTACTAAAAAACCAAAAATTAGCTGGGTGTGGTAACGCACGCCTGTAATCCCAGCTACTCGGGAGACTGAGGCAGGAGAATCGCCTGAACCTGGGAGGTGGAGGTTGCAGTGAGCCGAGATTGTGCCACTGTACCCTGGCCTGGGAGACAGAGGGAGACCCCATCTCAAAAAAAAAAAAAAGGAAAATGCAACTTAAAGCCATAATCATATCTAAGTATACAACCATTCGTCTAGCTCAAGTTTGAAACTCTAGCAATATCATGGGTGTAATAGGAATAACAGGAGTAATAATTCTCAAACAAAACCAGGATTCGATGTAAATTGGTACCAACACTTTGGAAAATTCTTTGACATTATCAACTAAAATTGAACATGGCATACCACATGACCTAACAATTTCACTTCTGGGCTATATGCTCTCCTCTAAAAATGTGAGCACCCGTTTACCAGTATACATGAAAGAGAATATTCAGAGTCAAAAACTGGAAACAAACCAAATGCCCATTTACTGTAGGATGGATAAATATATTATTGTATATTCAGTGGCATGCTGGCAGATGTTTAACAACAGGGAGAAAAAGCCCTGATTTGTAGCATTTGCTAATTTCCATGATGCAAATACACTCATCATGGCCAATTTCAAGCTGCCAACATGACATTAACTAGCTTACAAAATTTGTGAACATTTAACAATCAATGCTCATGAGTCTGTATAAGCTGCCTCCAGCACATCCCTGAGGATATTTTTGTGTTGTAATACTGTGTAGTAATACAAATGAATGAGCTAGGCCAGGCGCAGCGCCTCATACCTATAATCCCAGCACTTTGAGAGACCAAGGCAGGCGGATCGCTTGAGCCCAAGAGTTCAAGACCAACCTGGGCAACACGGCAAAATCCCACCTCTACAAAAGATACAAAAACATTAGCTGTACATGGTGGCATGTGCCTGTAGACCCAGCTATTTGGGAGGCTGAGGCAGGAGGATTGCTTGAACTGAGGAGGCTGAGGCCGCAGTGAGCCATGATTGTGTCACTCAACTCCAGCCTGGGCAACACAGTGAGACCCTGTCTCAAAATAAAAAAAGAAAAAAATAATAATGAACTATAGCTAGATGCAACAGTGTGGATACATCTTACAAATATAATGTTGAACAAAATAAAACACAAAAGAGGCTCATGCCTATAATCTCAGCACGTTGGAAGGCCAAGGTGGGTACATTGCTTGAGCTCAGGAGTTTGAAACTAGTCTGGGCAACATGGTGAAACTCCATCTCCACTAAAAATAAAAAACTAGCCAGATGTGATGGTGCGTGCCTGTAGTCCCAGCTACTGGGGAGGCTGAGGTGGGAGGATGGCTTGAGCCCAGGTGGAAGAGGGTGCAGTGAGCCAAGGTCATACCACTGTACTGTAACCTGGGTGACAGTGAGATCCTGTCTCAAAAAAGAAAAAAAAAATCACCAAAAAGAATACTTACAGTATGATTTCTTTTTTTGTTTTGTTTTTTGTTTTTTTGAGATGGAGTTTCACTCTTGTTGCCCAGGCTGGAGTGCAATGGCACAATCTTGGCTCACTGCAACCTCCGCCTGCCGGGTGCAAGCGATTCTCCTGACTCAGCCTCCCGAGTAGCTGGGATTACAGGCATCCATCACCACACCCAGTTAATTTTTCTATTTTTAGTAGCGATGGGGTTTCACCATGTTGACCAGACTGGTCTCGAACTCCTGCCCTCAGGTGATCCACCTGCCTCGGCCTCCCGAAGTGCTGGGATTACAGGTGTGAGCCACCATGCCTGGCCGATTTCATTTATATACAGTTCAAGACAGGCAAAATTAAATCAGAACATTTAGGGATGCATACTTATGGGATAAAAAAGAAAAAAAGTATAAAAAGAATAGCAGAAAAGTGACAAAAGTGGTTAACAGGGAAGAAGATTATAAGGGGCATGCAATGGACTACTGGGGTGCAGGTAATGTTCTGTTTCATGACTTTGGTGGAGTAACATGGGTGTTCTTTTTTACCTATTTGTGAGACCTCACATATAGACTGCATGCATCTTTTCGTGCGTAGTTAAAATCCATGGTGTCCCAAATCCTGCTCTTCCTGGCTCATACCAACTTGTGATAATCAACCATGCACATCTCTTCCCAACTCTGCATTTAGTGACGCTACTTTGGTCACTTGAAATCAGCCACAGTGGGAGGATTTACACCACAGAAACTGGCAAACACAACAAATCAGGACTTTCTGTTTTTTTCTCTCTTTTCTTTTTTCTTTCTGGAGAGTGGGTTTAACAACACATCACTGGTTAAATTTAACAACATATTTTTTAAAAATATGACTCACAAAATTCGCTTATTGAAGCAGATATGTTTTCACAGCTTCATGCTGTCAACAATTTCAAGGGAAAACTGTATTTTAAAAACACTAAACATGACAAAATCCCTGCAATGAAAAAGCCTTGACAGTTGAGAAAGAGAATTAGTTGTGAGAAATCGGAAGGGTTTGATATTCTTCATTGTTTGATGTGTAATAAAAAATCATTACCTTGATGGTAAAATTAAGGATGCTATCTAGTCATTTTTCTTATGGGAAATGTTTTTGATGAATACTTTGCAAGATGATAAAAGATATAGTGGATGAGAAACTTCTCAGTCTACCGTTCAACTCAACTGCCTCCATAAATTTTCACCAAACGTGGCCCCAAATCTTATTCTGTAGCAACGCTGGCAGTATTCTGGTCAACTCTCCTTACTGATTACCTGTAATAATCTGTGAAGCAGTGAAAAAATTACTTGTTATGTATATAAATTACACATTTATATGAGTCTACGTTCTTAAAATTTGGTGACCTTAAGCCAGGGTTATATGATATCAACCTTTGTTCATTTCAGCTTTCCTGATGATAAATAATTTAAAATCACATTTTATAAATTTTAAAAAGTCATTAATTTCCAAGGTGAACCATCAGCCTGCAGGGAAATGTGGGACTGGTACATACCTTCTTCAGATCCTGCCTTGAGACCCCGAGGGAGTGCATAGCCCACTCCCTTATAGGTTATTTATTTATTTACCTATTAGTATACTTTAAGTTCTATGCTACATCTACACAACATGCAGGTTTGTTACATAGGTATACATGTGCCATGTTGGTTTGCTGCACCCATTAACTCGTCATTTACATTAGGTACTTCTCCTAATGCTTTCCCTCTCCCTGCCCCCAACTCCATGACAGGCCCCAGTGTGTGATGTTCCCCGCCCTGTGTCCAAGTGCTCTCATCATTCAATGCCCACCTATGAGTGGGAACATGCGGTGTTTGGTTTTCTGTCCTTGTGATAGTTTGCTCAGAATGGTGGTTTCCAGCTTCATCCATGTCCCTACAAAAGGACATGAACTCATCTTTTTTTCTGACTGCATAGTATTCTATGGTATATGTGTGCCACATTTTCTTAATCCAGTCTATCATTGATGGACATTTGAGTTGGTTCCAAGTCTTTGCTATTGTGAATAGTGCCACAGTAAACATATGTGTGCATGTGTCTTTATAGTAGCATGATTTATAATCCTTTGGGTATATACCCAGTAATGGGATAGCTAGGTCAAATGGTATTTCTAGTTTTAGATCTTTGCAGAATCGACACATTGTCTTCCACAATAGTCGAACTAGTTTACACTCCCAACAATAGTGTAAAAGTGTTCCTATTTCTCCACATCCTCTCCAGCACCTGTTGTTTCCTGACTTTTTAAT
>NW_012114411.1:1501714-1503512 GCF_000951035.1 Colobus angolensis palliatus | reverse complement strand
GACTAAGTGCGATGTGGTGCTGAGAAGAATGTATATTCTGTTGATTTGGGGTGGAGAGTTCTGTAGATGTCTATTAGGTCTGCTTGGTACAGAGCTGAGTTCAAGTCCTGGATATCCTTGTTAACCTTCTGTCTCGTTGATCTGTCTAATGTTAACAGTGGGGTGTTAAAGTATCCCATTATTATTGTGTGGGAGTCTAAGTCTCTTTGTAGGTCTCTAAGGACTTGCTTTATGAATATGGGTTCTCCTGTATTGGGTGCATATATATTTAGGATAGTTAGCTCTTTTTGTTGAATTCATCCCTTTACCATTATGTAATGGCCTTGTCTCTTTTGATCTTTGTTGGTTTAAAGTCTGTTTTATCAGAGACTAGGATTGCAACCCCTGCTTTTTTTTTTTTCTTTTATTTTTTGCTTTCCATTTTTTTTGGTAGATCTTTCTCCTTTATTTTGAGCCTACGTGTGTCTCTGCATGTGAAATGGGTCTCCTGAATACAGCACACTGATGGGTCTTGATTCTATCCAATTTGCCAGTCTGTGTCTTTTAATTGGGGCATTTAGCCCATTTACATTTAAGGTTAATATTGTTATGTGTGAATTTGATCCTGTCATGATATTAGTTGGTTATTTTGCTCATTAGTTGACGAAGTTTCTTCCTAGCATTCATGGTCTTTACAATTTGGCATGTTTTTGCAGTGGCTGGCACTGGTTGTTCCTTTCCATGTTTAGTGCTTCCTTCAGGATGACTCGTAAGACAGGCCTGGTGGTGACAAAATCTCTCAGCATTTGCTTGTCTGTAAAAGATTTTATTTCTCCTTCACTTATGAAGCATAGTTTGGCTGGATATGAAATTTTGGGTTGAAAATTGTTTTCTTTAAGAATGTTGAATATTGACCCCCACTCTCTTTTGGCTTGTAGAGCTTCTGCCAAGAGATCTGCTGTTAGTCTGAGGGGCTTCCCTTTGTGGGTAACCCAACCTTTCTCTCTGGCTGCCCTGAACATTTTTCCCTTCATTTCAAACTTGGTGAATCTGACAATTATGTGTCTTGGGGTTGCCCTTCTCAAGGAGTATCTTTGTGGTGTTCCCTGTATTTCCTGAATTTGAATGTTGGCCTGCCTTCCTAGGTTGGGGAAGTTCTCCTGGATAATATGCTGAAGAGTATTTTCCAACTTGGTTCCATTCTCCCCATCACTTTCAGGTACACCAATCAATGTAGATTTGTTCTTTTCACATAGTCCCACATTTCTTGGAGGCTTTGTTTCTTTTTACTCTTTTATCTCTAAACTTCTCTTCTTGATTTATTTCACTAATTTGATCTTCAGTCACTGATATCCTTTCTTCCACTTGATCGAATTGACTACTGAAGCTTGTGCATGCGTCACATAGTTTTTGTGTCATTTAAGGTCTTCTCTACACTGTTTATTCTAGTTAGCCATTCGTCTAATCTTTTTTCAAGGTTTTTAGCTTCCTTGAGATGGGTTTGAACATCCTTCTTTAGCTTGCTGAAGTTTATTATTACCGACTTTCTGAAGCCTACTTCCGTCAGCTCATCAAATTCATTCTCCATCCAGCTTTGTTCCGCTGCTGGTGAGGAGCTGCAATCCTCTGAAGGAGAAGAGGCCCTCTGGTTTTTAGAATTTTCAGCTTTTCTTCTCTGGTTTCTCCCCATCTTTGTGGTTTTATCTCCCTTTGGTCTTTGATACTGGTGACCTACAGATGGGGTTTTGGTGAGGATGTCCTTTCTGTTGATGTTGATGCCATTCCTTTCCGTTTGTTAGTTTTCCTTCTAACAGTCAGG
>NW_012114411.1:1489406-1501524 GCF_000951035.1 Colobus angolensis palliatus | reverse complement strand
TTTTTTTTTTTGAGACAGTTTCACTCTGTCACCCAGGCTGGAGTGCAGTGGCACAATCGCAGTTCACTGCAACCTCTACCTTCTCGGTTCAAGCTATTCTCCTGCTTCAGCCTCCGAGTAGCTGGGATTATAGGCACCCGCCATCACATCCAGCTAATTTTTTGTATTTTAAGTAGAGACGGGGTTTTGCCATGTTGACCACGCTGGTCTCGAACTTCTGAACTCAAGTGATCTGCCCGTCTCGACTTCCCAAATGTTGGGATTTCAAGTGTGAGCCACCACGCCCAGCCCCTCATGTCTTTTGGCTAAATATTATTTCAGTGCAGAGGTCTCCACTGCTAGAAAAGGAATCTAATGTAAAAATATATATATATATTTTATATATATATTATCATTTCAGCTAAAATATGAATCTGAAAATTATGGATTTGGCTAAATGTTAATATTTTTATGTATAATCTTGTAGTGTGGAAACTTAACTGGAAAATATTGCTTTCATTTGGTGGTGGTGGGTGGATAAGGGGTGGGGTGGGAGAGGCTATTTAACTTTTGAATGGCGGCTCCCCTGGTGCTGAGACTTTCAACTTGGATTCAGCCATGATACCAGCATCCCAGGGTCTCCAGTTTGCAGATGACCTATTGTGAGACATCTCAACCTCTACAGTCATGTGAGCCAGTTTCCCTAATAATCCCCCTCTCACAGCTCTCTGTTTATATCTCTACATTCTGTTGATTCTATCTTGCTGGAGAACCCTGATTAATACAAGTGGAGTAGTTTACCTTGAATTGACAGTGAAAGAGGAGAAGGACTGAAAGAGACTAATGTATGAAAAAGCTATTTTATAATTGCTAATAATTAGAACGTTGAAATGAGTTCAGAGTGGACAGGTACGAATCTACATTTCAGGGGAGTCAGAGCCCCAGGTGGTGGCTGTCTCTATTCTCCAAGCTCTCATCCTCACTTTGCTATCCTACCAGCCTGGCAACTCCCTACTGAAGCCACTCCATGGTTCTTGTTTGGCCCTGGGCTTTGAGGATCTCAGTGCTTTTTGACATTGTCAGGCAGGATTCGATTTATATCAGTTGAAACATAAGGTAAAATAAGCAAAGCATTCATCCATCACCACATTTAATATTTATGTTACCAACAGCAGTTCCACCCCCAAAATATTCCTGGGATGACTGTCATGACATGTTTCCAGGAGTTA
The DNA here is from genome assembly GCF_000951035.1 of Colobus angolensis palliatus. Lineage (NCBI taxonomy): Eukaryota > Metazoa > Chordata > Mammalia > Primates > Cercopithecidae > Colobus > Colobus angolensis. The sequence continues at coordinate 1,500,316 of NW_012114411.1, read as the reverse complement.
GAAGAGAGAGAACGGTGTGTTTCTCTTGTGTCCATCCCCAACCTCTGCCAGAACCAAACCTAAGCCATCTGAAGAAGGAGACCACCTCTTTTAATTAAGAAACCTCCTTTTCAAAGTCTTTTTGTGCACGCACAAAGGTACTTCTAAATATGAGATTAAAATTGGTTAGCAGCCGGCAATATTAGATTGGCTGATATTTCTACTAAATTATTCACAATACAATTGTGGTATGCCATGGTGTGAGGAGGCATTGACATCAGACCACAGGTATTGTTGCTGCAGAATTCGTTCTGATATTCTAAGTAATAGAAGTATTTCAGAACTAATTTCTGAAATAACTGTGGGAGGTAGATAGCAATTTATCAGAAGTATTTGTGGGGGTTCTTTAAAAATCAAAATATATATATTCCAATCAAGCCCTCCATCTCTACCTTCTCAATCAGAATGTCTTGAAGTATGAGACAGGCAACTTTGTTCTGAAAAAGTTGAGTCTGCTATATACCCCTGATTGAGATGTGCGTTAAGTAGGAATGCTGACTTCTTTAACTGGAGATGAAAGGGTAATGGAGATGTCTCCCTCATCCTTTCAGCAACTTAGAACATTCAACAAAGCTGCCAGGTGCAGTGGCTCACACCTGAAACCCCAGTGCTTTGGGAAGCCAAAATGCGAGGAGTGTTTGAGGAGCTGGAGACTAGCCTGGGCAACACAGGGAGAGCCCATCTCAACAATAAAATACAAAAACTAGCTGGGCATGGTGGCGCCCACCTGTAGTCCCAACTACTCAAGAGGCTGAGGCAGGAGGATCACTTGAGCCCAGGAGTTCAAGGCTGCAGTGAGCTGTGACTGTGCCACTGCACTCAGCCTAGGGGACAGAGTGAGACCCTGTGTCTCTTTATTTTTTTTTTTTATTATTATTGTTTTTTGACAGAGTCTCACTCTGTCCCCCAGGTTGGAGTGCAGTGGCACAATCTCTGTTCATTGCAACTTCCACCTCCTGGGTTCAAGTGATTCTCGTGCTTCAGCCTCCCAAGTAGTTGGGATTACAGGCTAGTGCCACCATGCCTAGCTTCCTGTCTCTCTTTACAAAAAAAAAAAAAAAAAAGGCCGGGCATGGTGGCTCACACCTGTAATCCCAGCACTTTGGGAGGCTGAGGCGGGCAGATCATGAGGTCAGGAGATCAAGACCATCCTGGCTAACATGGTGAAACCCTGTCTCTACTAAAAATACAAAAAATTAGCTGGGCGTGGTGGCAGGTGCCTATAGTCCCAGCTACTCGGGAGGCTGAGGCAGGAGAATGGCGTGAACCCGGGAGGTGGAGCTTGCAGTGAGCCGAGATTGCACCACTGCACTCCAGCCTGGGTGACAGAACAAGACTCCATAAAAAAAAAAAAAAAAAAGTCGGGGCCAGGTGTGGTGGCTCATGCCTGTAATCATAGCACTTTGGGAGGCTGAGGTGGGCAGATCATCTGAGGTCAAGGGTTCAAGACCAGCCTGGCCAACATGGTGCACCTCTGTCTCTACTAAAAATGCAAAATCAGCCTGGTGTGGTAGCGGGTGCCTGTGATCCCAGCTACTTGGGAGGCTGAGGCAAAAGAACTGTTTGAACCTGGGAGTCAGAGGTTGCAGTGAACCGAATGGCACCATTGCAGTCCAGCCAGGGCAACAAGAGCAAAACTCCGTCTCAAAAAAAGACTTCTACATGCAGACGACTTTGCTGAGGGCAGCAGCTGGGTGAGGTGTTGGGTGCTCTCCTGCTACAACCACGGAGAAACTATGCAGGTCCATTTAGAGGCCCCTGGGGAGCCACACACTCTGATCTCACAGATGTTCCTAATTTAGATTTTCCTTTTCTTAGGCAATACTTGTGCACATATTTGAGACGAGTAAGAAGAGCATCTCCTCTTCTTCTGTAGGATGTAGTAGATATATGTTTGCTCAAAATTCTTCCCCTTAGAAAACCACCCACACCTTGGCCTATTACAGTGCTGACTATGTGATCTGGGGATTGGTTCCAGGACCCACCCCCTCCCTACCACAGACACCAAACTTCAAGGATACTCAAGTATCTGATGTAAGATGAAGTAGTATTTGCATATAACGTACACACATACTCCTGTATACTTTAAATCATCTCTAGATTACTTATAATACCTAATACAATGCCTACACATCTCTTCATTCACATGAATTCAATGTAGTACTCAGTGTGTACAAATTCAAGTTTTGCTTTTTGGAACTTTGCGGAATTCCTTCCCCCCAAATACATTTTTTTCTTTTTCTTTTTTTTTTCTGAGATGGAGTTTTGCTCTTGTTGCGCAAGGTAGAGTGCAATGGTGTGATCATGACTCACTGTAACCTATGTCTCCTGGGTTCAAGCCATTCTCCTGCCTCAGCCTCCCGAGTAGCTGGGATTATAGGCATACACCACCATGCCCGCCTAATTTTTCATATTTTTAGTAGAAGTGGGGTTTCACCATGTTAGCCAGGCTGGTCTTGAACTCCTGACCGCAGGTGATCCACTCTCCTCGGCCTCCCAAAGTGCTGAGATTACAGATGTGAGCCACCATGCCCAGCCCTCCCCCAAATATTTTCAATTTGCAGTTGGTTGAATTCAGGGATGCGGAATCCATGGATATGGGCGATCTACTGTACCCAATTTCCTTGGGCACAGTGGTTCAGGAGTAGACATGTGACTCAAGTCAGAAAAACCAGTATTCCCTGTTTTTGTAGGAGAGATTTCCTCTCTTTTACTGAGATCATAAGCCCCTAGAGCTATGTGGCCTGAGCCACCAGGGGCCTTCTTGCCCTATATTTGGAAACACCTGGATGAAGAAAAGAACTAACAGATGAAGAGAGATCCCTGGATACATCTAAATACAGCCTAAATGCATGGACTTTTCAGTGATGGAAACCAATACATTTCTTTTCTCCACTTTGAGTTTGAGTAGGGTTTTTGTCATATGTAACAAAATAGTATTATTCTGATTAACATATCTATTAGACACCAGATTTATCGAGTAAAAATATAGACTGCCTAGTTAAATTTAAATAATTTTTAGTATAAGTATATCCCACATACTGCATGGGATATACTTATACTAAAAAATTTCATTGATTATTTTCAATTAATATTTAACTAGGCATCCTGTATTTTATCTGACAACCCTATCTGGGATACATAATTTCTGTCAACAGTATTTTAAAATTCCCTGCTCAACAATAGCAACAAAGATATCGAATCAACCTAGGTGTCCATCAATGGTAGACTGGATAAAGGAAGTGTGGTATATATACACCATGGAATACTATACAGCCATAAATGAAATCATGCCCTTTGCAGCAACACGGATCCAGCTGAAGGCCATTATCCTAAACAAATTAACACAGGAACAGAAAACCAAATACCGCATGTTCTCACTTTTAACTAGGAGCTAAATCTTGGGTACATGTGGACATAAGGATGGGAACAACAGATACTAGGGACTCCAAAAGGAGGGAGGGAGGCCAGGGCTGAAAAATTTCCTATTGGGCACAGTGTTTTTCACCTGGGTGATGGGATCAATAGAACCTCAGTAATCACACAATTTACCCTTGTAACAAACCTACACGTGTACCCCCTTGAATCTAAAATAAAAATAACAATTTAAAAAAGAAAGAAATCAGGAGTGGCTAGTTTTTGAACATATTCTCAATTCTATCATTCTATATTTTAAAGTCAATTAAAATAAATTTTGTTTTATAATTTAAAATAAAATTCCCTGCTCAGAAGTGATCAATCAGCAGGTGGATTTGCCCTTAAAGAACATGGAGAAAAAACAAAGACAGTTTCTGCAGAGCCATAGACAGAAATATCCTAATTAAATCTTTCTTCTCCAGGTCATTCCTGCTTTGAATAAACCAGATGAGGAAGGTGGGCGCTCCAGGGTCAGGCTCTTTAGTCCTCATCAGATGTATAAATGCTTCAGTGACCAATGGTATCCATTGCTGTACGTTAGAATCACCTGCAGGCGCTTACACATCTGTCTGGGTGTGTCCAGGGCACACCCAGACAGATACAATCATGACCAAGGGACCATACAGGCGATTCCAATGTGCAGCCATGGCTGATACCACTGAGCTAAGCCCTTGAGAAGATTCAGCCAAATTGGAGAAGTTAAAACAAGAAATGAGAAGGGTCCTCCCCTCACCGCCTCTCCTCCCTCCCGAACTGAGCTATCCCGAGGAGGAAGTAGCACAGGGGTAGGCTGGCTGCTGGGCCACCTTGCTGGCCCTGCCACAGGGCTGTGGGTCTCAGCTTCAGGTTTGCCTTCTCATGGCCGTGTAGCCGGCAGGTGTTTGGGCCACAGAAAAGCCGACAAGGAGGCTCCCCGAGCTCATGGTTGGTGCCAGAATAAACACAGCATCTGGCAGGTTGAATGTGAATTTCATGCCTGAGCTCAGCTCAGCACGTGGTTCCAGAGCAAAGATGAATTCCCACCAGGAAGCTCGGGGGGAAGGAGGGAGGGATGGGTGAGTGGGTGAGGCAGGGTGGGGAGAACGTGTGTTAGATGGCTTTCTGTGATAACCAAGAACAGCCTCTCTTTCTGCTCTCACCAGCCCGCCGCTCAGACCTGAGAGACCTGCCAGAACACATCCCACCAGGAAGCTCGGGGGGAAGGAGGGAGGGATGGGTGAGTGGGTGAGGCAGGGTGGGGAGAACGTGTGTTAGATGGCTTTCTGTGATAATCAAGAACAGCCTCTCTTTCTGCTCTCACCAGCCCGCCGCTCAGACCTGAGAGACCTGCCAGAACACATCCCTCCTGGAGTCACGTCCTGATTTACAGCTTTTCATTACTGCATTTCATTCTCAGCAACAGACCCTCCTCAGGGCCTCAAAATCACCCAGTCTCCAGGGGTTGGCAGGGAGGAAGAGGCTCCTCTCCCCTGCCTCTCCCTGCCCACACAGCCTCTCTTCCAGCTCACCCTCCCCCTTGCTCACCACCATCATGTCAGCACAAGGTAACTGTTTCTTGGAGGAATTACTCGGTCAGTGTATGGAACGGTGGCTGCAGCTCTTAACCAGCGGCCTCTACCAGTGCCAGATCCCGGATGAAGGCACCTGATCCCCCCAAACCTTGCCTGTTCTTAATTGGGTCCCCAAAGCCCGTGACGTTCTGCTAGGCATCCTGAGTGTACACAATCAGCCGGCTGAAAGGAAACATCTGGAAGTCTTTCTGATTAAATCAACTTGGAACTCTGCCCCTTGAAGCAGTTATAAAGATTGCTAGTGGCCAGGCATGGCCAAACCTGAAGACTGGTCTGTCCCAGTGTGGGGTGGGCTTCACTGATGCTCAGGGGGAGTCCAGGACAGGCTGGCAGAATCCTGTCCCCGGTGGTGCTAAGTGGGTTCCAGCCATTTCCCAGAAGCCGCTGTGCTCTTGAATGCTAGGATGGGAGGCTCAGTTCAGAACCAAGACCTTTTCAAATTTAAGGCCTTGAATGGTCAGCAGCGGAGCAGAGCTTGGACAAAGGCAACAGGAGCTGCAACTGCGACAGCCAGCATCTACATGCCTGGGCTTTGGGAAGAAGTGCCCAGAGGTGAGCGGCACTGGGGGGGGATCAGCTGTCTTCATCCATGATCTGGGACTGGCAGAGGCTGGCCGGGTAAGAGCTGCTGCCACTGTTCCATTCACTGACTAGGTAATTCATCCAAGACATAGTTACCCAGTGCTGACCTGTACACGGGGGACAAGATGATGGTGGGCAAAATCATCACGGTCCCTGCTGCCGTGCCCCTCCCATTCCCGCTCCACTATTTAGATTTGTAGCCAAAGAGCCAGGGTGAGAAGGAGACAAGAGAACACCTACCTGTTCTTCCTGAACAGGGAAATTAACCCGAAATGATTCCCTAGCACATTTGCTCCACATGGGAATCTGTGGGAGGACGCTTTTAAGAGCATCACAAGCTAATTCACAGCTACTTTAGGGAACTTTCAAAACCATCTCATTTCCTCTAAGAAAGACTGGTTCACACCCCCTTTGTCTCTGGAGTATGGGGAGTCTTGCTCTTCTCTAACCAAGGTTAATGTCCACAGTCTTCCACCCTGCAGTGGAGGGGATCACTACTAAAGGGAGGCCCTGCCAGAGAATAGACTCTTCTTTTTTTTTTTTTTTTTTTTTTTTTTTTTTTTTTGAGACAGAGTCTTGCTCTGCTGCCCAGGCTGGAGTGCAGCAGCATGGTCTGGCTCACTGCAACCTCCACCTCCTGGGTTCAAGCGATCATCCTGCCTCAGCCTCCTAAGTAGCTGGGATTACAGATGCCCGCCACCACGCCCAGCTAATTTTTGTATTTTTTGTAGAAATGGGGTTTTGCCATGTTGGCCAGGCTGGTCTCGAACTCCTGATCTCAAGTGATCTGCCCACCTCAGCCTCCCAAAGTGCTGGGATTACAGGCGTGAGCCACTGCGCCTACCTGTCTTTTTAAGACAACAGAAGTTAGTAGGGGCCAGGAGATCACCTTGGAATCGCAGAAATCAGATTTCCTCAAACAAGATGACAGGAAGAAGCCATGGTGGCCCTGAAAGAAATGGCCACCTGGTCTTACCTTCCAGGTGCAGGTGCTGCTGGAACCAGCCCTGCCTGGCACTCCTGAGCCACTTGTGCCTGCTACAGCCGTGACACTGGTAGCTCCAGTAGCAGAGGGACTTTCCTTTCCATGAGGAGCCTCAGTGGGCGTGCTGGGTGCCAACAGCCCGTGCGGAGGGGCTGCTTCCCTGGCTTCACCTGCTTCCAGCCCTCATCTTCAGCCAGAGACTCAGCTGCGTCTCTCCCCTAAAGAGCGACTGGTCTCCCGTTGGAGTGTCCTCCCGCCAGCGGGGGGCGCTGTGGGACTCACGAGCACTGCTCCTCCTTGGCTTGACTGCTCTTTCTGTTCCCCAGAGAGGACAGGACTGAAAGAAACGTCACCCAAAGGTGCCATGCCCTTAGGCTGGAAGTGACACTGAGGTGCTGCTAGTTGGCTGGGCAGTCAATCTCCTGATCATTAGCTACTCCCTGTAACTCGCCAAAGCCAGCCTCTGCTTAGATCTCACACCCGTTGGCTGCTGTCAGCAAAAACGAGACAGGCTCAAGCAAGACTGGACTCCCAGTTTAGAATGCACACGGGCTTGGGCCTCCTTATTCAGGGCATATGGTCTTGGACTAGCAGCGTCTGCATCTCCTGGGAGCTTCAAGAGATGCAGAACGTCAGATCCCAGCCCAGATCTGTTGAATCATAATCTGCATTTTATCAGGATATACAGATGTTTCCCATGCAGGTTTAAGTTTAGAAGCACCATACTAGCAGACATCCTTGCACCTCAGTTACCCCACAGATGGGTCTCTTACTGTGCAAGCATTTTATCTGCATCTCTTCATTTTCTCTCCTCGTTTCACCTTTTTGCCTTACGAGGTCACAAGCATCAACTGTCATGCAGACTGGAGCTAGGAAAAGATTGACAATTTCACCATGTCTGTCTTAGCATATGGCTCTTAGGTTAGTATAAGATTGGTCACCAAGTAATAGGTTCGAGTTTTCAAAACAGTCACTAAGAGGTCTGAATATTCCTTCTTGAGTCCTTTCCCTACCACTAGGGAAGTGTCTTCAAGGCATCTCGGTTATGGTCTAGGGTTGTAGAGTGGCTACCAGGGTTGCCTAATCCCTAAGTATCCCAAGCCTTGTCTGAGGATTGATGAAATATATCACATACAAGCCAGACATAGTGGCATGTGCCTGTAATCCCAGCCTATTGGGAGACAGAGGCAGGAAGATAGCTTGAGTCCAGAAGTTCAAGACGAGCCTGGGCAACATAGCAAGACCCCATCTCTAAAAAAAAATTGAAACAAAGAAATATATCACATACATGTATTATTATTACTCAATTATTACAGAGATACAGATGCACTTTAATAAAATAATTCATTTTGAAAACTTTTTGCAGTGTCTTTTCTTAGATCCAATCACTAGGATGCTGTGTTCCATGAAAAGGGGCCATATTCATCAAGAATTTGGGAACCACGGCTCTAGTGGTCTGAAGCTCCAAGCTCCTAAGATTGCCTAATCAAAAGAAAGACAAGACATTGGTATATATTTTCCATTCAATTGTGAGTTTTAAAAAAACTTACATTAAAATTTAAAAAATTTAAGTCTTTGTTAAGAGTTAAATATAAACATTAACTCATTCTATTAGAGAGAAATCGGGTCTTTGAAGGAACTCTTTGAACACGGGTCATAGTTACTTGTTTACATAACACGATTTAGAGGGGTACAAAGATCCTCGGTAGGAAGGGTAGGAGGAGGAGATGGAGGAGATGAGAAAGAAGGAAGGAAGCACCTGTGAAATCCCTACCTTCAACCTTGTCAGTTTCCAATTTGCATTTGCTCATGTCCCTAATGAAAAGCACCTCCAAAACTGACTTCTTTCATTTAGATCTATATATTTTTGCATTATGACTTTTTCCGTTACAACAGCACAAAACCTAAGAAGGTAGCTGGTGTGACGATGCACAACTGTATTCTCAGTTACTCAGGAGGCTGAGATGGGAGAATCACTTGAGCCCAGGAGTTTGAGGCTACAGTGATCTATGATTGCACCACAACACTCCAGCCTGGGTGACATAGAAACCCCGTCTCTTTAAAAAAAAAAAAAAAAATTAAGTAAACTAGACTTGAAATCAGGTTTTCAAATTGCTGTGTTACAAACTCTTAAATCATGATTTAAAAAATAACAAAATTGACCTATAATTCCAACTACTCAGGAGGCTGAGGTAGGAGAATCGCTTGAACCCAGAAGGCAGAGGTTGCAGTGAGCCAAGATCGTGCCACTGCACTCCAGCCTGGGCGACAGAGTGAGACTTTGTCTCAAAAAAACAAAAAACAAAAAACATAAAAATTACAAAACCCAAGATGACATTAATGTAACAAAGATAAACATTTTGTTCTATTGAACAGTTTCTTTTATCTTGGTCTTGTTCTTCTAATTTTCTTTCTTTGTGTATGTTTTATATGTTCATAAGTAGGTATAGTGTATGCCTATAATTTCCAGAAATATATTCATATAGTCAGAGCACACACATGTTCAAAAATATTTTATCATAAGGATGCACCACAAAAACTGTTTAGATATCCCTGAACTACATTAATACCTCTACCATCTTTCGTCCACAAATGGGTCAGAAAAGTCCCTTCATTGCCGTTATTTACAGCCAGTGTTGTGCTACCAACATTCTCTAAGCCTGAGTCATCCTTGTTCATGTTCACATTTGAGCTTGTTCATTTAACACCAGACTTGGAAAGAAACTGCAGGAAATGTGCATTTCTGGACGACTCGAACAATTTTACCTCATGTTCTTCCCTGCTCCGGGCTGGGATCCAACTCCGAAAAAACCTGAAATTCACAGATTCAACGGAGACTTTTCTCCATGTTTCTCAGGAAGCAAACAGGGTATGGCTGACATGGCAACACCCTTTTCCAGGCAAAGAGTGAAATGCAGCAGGGGTTTGGACCTCAGTGCAGATGTTCACTGGAACTTGGGCTGTGTCTGGGTGCCAGAGAGTTTTAAAGAGCAAGCAGGTACCTCAGGGATCTTCCTGTCAAACCCCTCATTATATGAGTGGGACACAGAAGGACGGGGTTGGGGTAGGGCACAGTGGCTCACATCTGTAATCCCAGCACTTTGGGAGGCCAAGGCAGGCGGATCACGAGGTCAGGAGATAGAGACCATCCTGGAAAATACGGTGAAACCCTGTCTCTACTAAAAATACAAAAAAAGTTAGCCGGGCGTGGTGGTGGGTGCCTGTAGTCCCAGCTTCTTGGAAGGCTGAGGCAGGAGAATGGTGTGAACCCGGGAGGCAGTGGAGCTTGCAGTGAGCAGAGATCATGCCACTGCACTCCAGCCTGGGTGACAAAGCGAGACTCCGTCTCAAAAAAAAAAAAAAAAAAAGGACAGGGTTGGAATGAACTAGGCAAGATCATATAGCATGCTAGTGGCCCATCCGGGACCACCACCCAGTCTCTCCAGTCTCCCCCTCTGTGGCTAATGTTGGAGAGGGACAGCTTGAGGAGCAGTGGGAGTTTCTGCCTTGTGATGAGACACTGTTGGACAATGTCTGGTGTTGTTATATCCCAGAGAGCGTTTCGACAGAACTCTTCCGTGCACTCTCACCCTGGTGCCTGTGTGGGATCTCTGGTGACAGAGATTCATGGAGTCCCCCATCCGGGAAAGGCTGTTTGGTACTGCCTGCCTCTGGAAAGCAGAAAGCTCATTTGCAGCTTCTTCAACCTGGAAACAATCTTTGTACAGGATGGTGGATGCAAAAGTCCAGCTCTTCTAATGGTATCTACAGCTCCAACATATAGAAAAGGTCTGGAAGACCTGAAGTGCGGTGGGGGATGGGTGTGTATGTTCACCACTGCCCTATCTATCCTCAGTGCCTAGGACAGGGCCTGATATGTAGCAGGTCCTCTGATTTTATTTTTTCTTTTTTTGAGACAGAGTCTTGCTCGCTCACCCAGGCTGGAGTGCAGTTGCATTATCTCAGATCACTGCAATCTCCGCCTCCTGGGTTCCAGCAATTCTCGTGCCTCAGTCTCCAGAGGAGCTGGGACTGCAGACGCCCACCACCACACCTGGCGTGTTTTCGTATTTTTAGTAGAGTCGGGGTTTCACCATGCTGACCAGCTGGTCTTGAACTCCTGGCCTCAAGTGATCCACCCACTTTGGCCTCCCAAAGTGTCAGGATTATAGGCGTGAGCCACCACACCCGGCCAGTTTTTTTTTTTTTTAAGAGACAGGATCTCATTGTTGTGCTTAGGCTGGAGTACAGTGGTGTGATTGTGGCTCACTGCAGCCTCAACCTCCTGGGCTCAAGAGATTCCCCTACCTCAGACT
>NW_012114411.1:1486809-1489226 GCF_000951035.1 Colobus angolensis palliatus | reverse complement strand
TTGGCCTCCCAAAGTGCTGGGATTACAGGCCTGAGACACTGTGCCTGGCCCAGAAATTTTTGTTGAATAAAAAAGGCCTCACCTGAGAAGGCTGGGGAGAGACAAGTGGAGAGGCCCGAGTTTTTCACCTGCTCAGGGCAGGTTTGAGGGTAGCCAGACTGTTGGGAGCTACCTGGCCATGAGCATAGTAAGGAAGAGACAGCCCAGTCTGCCCCCGTCTCTCTTTGTGCTGACCTGCTGTAGGCTGCGCTATATCCACGATAGGCCCAGGAGGCCTCAGTGAACACTCACTTAATGTTTTTCTTCTAGTTTTCCTTCCAGCCCTCTGCTTGGCTGAGTTTCTGCTGCCAATTCTTGTCTTGTTGGGTGGCAAGGCCACTGGCTTGGGCCGGAGGGGCCCTTACACCAGCGGCTTCCTCTCTCTGAGCCCCATCTTCCCGAATGCAGGCAGAGATGAGGGGCCAGGCCATTCCCACGCACCTCCCAGGCTGCCACGGGGCTGGATGACGACTCCTGGGGAGGGGCTACAGGTGCTGCAAACCCCTTTGCACGTGTGCATGGGAGGGTCCGGTCACCTCTATTGGGTCCAGCTGCACGTTTTGCCTATAAGCTTCCCTGCCTTTCTTCAGGGAAATTCAGCATAACTGGTTGTTTTCCAAGCAGCCTCTGTGCCTGGGTTTCATCCACAGTTCTCAGAATCATTCACTGCGGGGCAGGACTCAGTTCCCCCCTCCTTGTGGAGCATCATGGTCTTTAAAAAGGCACTCAGGCCGGGTGCCATGACTCATGCCTGTAATCCCAGCACTTTGGGAGGCCGAGGTGGAAAGATCACCTAAGGTCAGGAGTTCAAGACCAGCCTAACCAACAAGGTGAAACCCTGTCTCTGCTAAAAATACAAAAAAAAATTAGCCAGGTGTGGTGGTGGGCACCTGTAGTCCCAGCTACTCGGGAGGCTGAAGCATGAGAATTGCTGGAACCTGGGAGGCAGAGGTTGCAGTGAGCTGAGATCACACCACTGCACTCCAGTTTGGGAGACAGAGTGAGACTCCATCTCAAAATAAATAAATAAGCATGCGTTGACACCCTTTGGTGGGTGGGGTGTGCCTGTGGATTGCAGGCCTTTGGCCGAAGCTTATTTTTTCTCTGATGAGTTAAAAGCTCCTCCTCAGGATACATAGGAAATGTTGTTTCTTGAAGTTTGAAGTGTCCTCAGGGAAGTTTGCTAATGCTTTGGTGTTTTGTGCTGTATTCTTACAGCAAATAAAAGACTTTAAAGACATGAGATAGATGTAGCTTTGAGAGCAGCTTCGCTCTCTCTGGCATCACGAAGCTTTATCCCAGGGTGGTTTGGGCCTCCCCATGCACACACAGACCATAGATCCACAGTCCAGGCTCCCCTACCCCTGCCGTCAGCAAGGGTCAGCCACAAGCACATAGACACAGGGAGGATGGTGTGGTTGGCAGCCTTTTAGAGGCCCTTGGTGGGCCCCACATTCCTGGTATTTCCGCCCTGGGTAACTCCTTCCTTTGAGTGTGGGCTGAACATAATGTCTTTGTTCTAACAAAGAGTACAGCAGAAGCCATGGGGTATCATTTCCAAGATCAGGTTTTAAAAAGACTGGCTGGCATCCTGGGTACCTGCTCTCTCTCCCTCCCTCCCACCGCTGCCTGCCCCCGGCCTTTTGCATCACTCAGGCTGTAGGGACCAGCCCTATGAAGAGGCCCACACAGTAGTGAGAACGAAAGACCAAGGCCCTTGATCCCACAGTTAGGAGGACCTAGAGCTGTCCCCAGACGTACAGTGAGCTTGCAAGCAGAGCCTTCGGTCCTGGCCAAGTCCTGGGATGTTGCAACCCCAGTGACAGCAGCTTGACCTTAACCTTGGAGCATCCTGGAGCCAGAGGCACCCAGCCAAGTGCACCGATTTTTGACCCACAGAAGCTGCGAGATCGTGTCTGTAGCTTGAAGTCATTTAGTTTTAAGTATTTTGTTACACATCCAATAGATAATTAACGTGGATGGAAAGAAATGAGGAAACAGAGAAATGGTGAAATTGGAGAAAATGAAGTGAAGGAAGAGTGAGGGGACGGAAGCAGAAGGATGGAGTGGGCCCCTGTGAGCAGGACCCGAAGCTACTGCCTGCTGCCATGGCGTGGCGACGGCCCCTGCTCTGGCCTGAGACGGCCGGGGTCTGAGTCCTGGCTCTGCCGCTGCGCTAGTTTGCCAGGGCCTGTCCTAATGAGATGCCACAGACGAGGTGGGTCTAACAACCCCCCCAGAATACATTGCCTCAAGGTGTGGAACACTGAAGTCTGCGCCAGTGTTGGTGAGAGTGGCTTTTTCTGATGTCTGCGGGAGCCCCTGTCCAGGCCTCTCCCCAGTCCCTGGTGGTTTTCTGTCTCTGGGTCAAATTCCCC